>NC_080042.1:93356967-93460475 GCF_012489685.1 Lotus japonicus | reverse complement strand
TTTCATCCTTTTGGCTGTGTTTGTTATGTTCTCAATACTAAGGATAGATTGCATAAATTTGATGCTAAGTCTTCTAAGTGTCTATTACTCGGTTACTCTGAGAGATCTAAAGGTTTTAGATTTTATAATACTGATGCTAAGACTATTGAAGAATCTATTCATGTTAGATTTGATGATAAGCTTGACTCTGACCAGTCAAAGCTAGTTGAAAAGTTTGCAGATTTAAGCATTAATGTTTCTGACAAAGGCAAAGCTCCAGAGGAAGATGAACCAGAGGAAGAAGCTGGTCCCTCTAACTCACAAACTCTGAAGAAGAGCAGAATCACTGCAGCTCACCCTAAGGAATTGATTCTGGGCAACAAAGACGAACCAGTCAGAACCAGATCTGCCTTCAGACCCTCTGAAGAGACCTTGCTCAGTATGAAAGGATTGGTGTCCTTAATTGAACCCAAGTCCATAGATGAAGCTCTTCAGGACAAGGATTGGATTCTGGCCATGGAAGAAGAACTGAATCAATTTTCCAAGAACGATGTTTGGAGCTTAGTGAAGAAGCCTGAGAGTGTCCATGTTATTGGAACGAAATGGGTTTTCAGAAACAAGCTGAATGAGAAAGGAGATGTAGTCAGAAACAAGGCAAGGCTAGTTGCTCAAGGCTACAGCCAGCAGGAAGGAATAGACTACATTGAAACATTTGCCCCAGTAGCAAGACTGGAGGCAATCAGACTGTTGATCTCTTTCTCAGTAAATCACAACATAGTTCTACATCAGATGGACGTGAAGAGTGCCTTCCTAAATGGTTATATCTCAGAGGAAGTCTATGTTCATCAACCCCCAGGTTTGAAGATGAGAAGAAACCAGACCATGTGTTCAAATTGAAGAAATCACTCTACGGTCTGAAGCAAGCTCCCAGAGCATGGTATGAGAGACTTAGCTCATTCCTTCTGGAGAATGAGTTTGTAAGGGGTAAAGTAGATACAACTCTTTTTTGCAAGACTTATAAAGATGATATCTTAATTGTGCAAATTTATGTTGATGATATTATATTTGGTTCTGCTAATCAATCTCTATGCAAAGAATTTTCTGAGATGATGCAGGCTGAATTTGAGATGAGTATGATGGGAGAATTAAAGTACTTTCTGGGAATACAAGTTGATCAAACACCAGAAGGAACATATATCCATCAGAGCAAGTACACTAAAGAACTTCTGAAGAAGTTCAATATGCTGGAATCTACAGTGGCCAAGACTCCAATGCATCCTACATGCATTCTGGAGAAAGAAGATAAAAGTGGTAAAGTATGTCAGAAGCTCTATCGTGGCATGATAGGTTCACTTCTATACTTAACTGCATCTAGGCCAGACATATTATTTAGTGTTCACTTATGTGCTCGTTTCCAATCAGATCCAAGGGAAACCCACTTAACTGCTGTTAAGAGGATCCTAAGGTATCTGAAAGGCACCACTAACCTTGGCTTGATGTATAAGAAAACATCAGAGTATAAGCTTTCAGGTTACTGTGATGCTGATTATGCTGGAGATAGAACAGAGAGAAAAAGTACTTCCGGAAATTGTCAATTTCTGGGAAGCAATCTAGTCTCATGGGCAAGCAAGAGGCAATCAACCATTGCACTATCAACTGCAGAGGCAGAATATATCTCAGCAGCAATATGCAGCACTCAGATGCTCTGGATGAAACATCAGCTGGAGGATTATCAGATCCTTGAGAGCAATATCCCAATCTATTGTGATAACACTGCTGCAATCTCATTGAGTAAGAATCCTATCTTGCATTCAAGGGCAAAGCACATTGAGGTAAAGTATCACTTTATTAGAGATTATGTACAGAAGGGCGTACTTCTTCTGAAGTTTGTTGATACTGACCATCAATGGGCAAATATCTTTACAAAGCCCTTAGCAGAGGATAGATTTAATTTTATTCTGAAAAATCTAAACATGGACTTTTGTCCAGAGTGAAGATGGATCAGAACCTCTGACTATGATACTTCTTGATCAGAAGATGTCTAGTCCAGAAGGTAACTCAATCAGAGTGTGTGTACCCACTGGTACTGACTCTGAAGCTGAGACAACAACACGTGTGTCAGTATTTCTGATGCATAGTTCCTTGTGCCCGTGTGACAGTCTGTTATGATTGCGTGTAGATATGCTTCTCTCCTGTGTGTGATTTGTGTATTTTACTGTTACTATCTATCTTTAATTTTCAACCGTTGATCTTAAAGTGCTTTTTGAATCAACAACGGTTATTTGCCAAAACCCACTATACACACACGATCTCTTTCATTTCCGGTTTTTACTCTCGCTCTCTCTGCTTTTTCGAAACCGCTTATTCTCGTTTTCTCTCTCGATCTCTCTTCATCCTTCAACCTTCATCTTCTACCTCAAACCTTCAACAAATTCAAAAATGGTGAGACAAACCAGAAGAGCTACTGCAGATGCACCCCAGTTCCCTCACATGGTAGTTGGTCTAGCAACGGGTCAAAGGGGCCCTGAGAATCCGACATCAGATCAAGGTCAAGCTCAAGAACAGAGTGTTCCAATTGCAGAACGGGGCTGTGCCGTTCACTGCGTATATCCTCCTGAGGAACTCCAAGTCCTGGCAGAATGGAGATTCAACCTCGACAACCTGGCTACAAATGGGTATGATCTTGGTCCTGAAGTCCAAGCTCAAGGTTGGGGAAATTACTTCAACAGACTTCGAGGACCGGTATATGATAGATTGGTAAAGGAATTCTGGAAGCATGCCGACTGCGACGATACTCAGGTGGTATCGTACATTCTCGGAAGAAAGATCATCATCACGGAGAAGTCCTTCGTGAACTTGCTGGGTGCAGACACTGCTTATGGGTTTCGTTTCCAACTCACGGAATCGAAGCTGAAACCCAGCACCAAGGATATAATCAACCAGGCCCTGTACACCACTTACAAACCGGGCAAGACGAGTTACAAGGTGATGGACCTTCATCCCAAGCTCAGGATCTGGCTCAAAATCCTGCTCCATTGCATAAACCAGAGACCGAAAGGCAGTTCTCCAGACTACATCAACTTCAACCAGAAGGTGATGTTGTTCTTCATCCAAGACCAGAAGAAGATCTGCCTTCCCTACTTCCTGTTCTCCTACTTGAAGGAATGCATCCGGAAGTCTCGCACCACTGCCTCCATCAAGTCAGCAATCAAATATATCCCCTTTGGGAGACTGCTCTCAGACTTTCTAATTGAAAGCAACCTGGTGCAAGATCTGGTCAATGCTGGATGTGTAGAGGACCTGAGCACCATTGTCAGTGATGTCTTCACTGCAAATTCTCTGAAGAAGATGGGTTTGGTCCAGAAGAAGATTGCTCCTGCTCATGAAGACACATCTTCTGAGATCAGAAGTAGAAGGATGCCTCTGAATGACTACCCTCTGTGGACACAGGCAGACAATCCTGACGCCATCAGGTGCTATGTTGAAGACCTAAGGGCTCAAGGATTCGAAATTGATCTTGATGATTTCGTCAGCAGACTGCCGCCAGCTCCAGAGTTTCCTTCTCCTCCCAAGAAGAAAGCTCAGAGGAAGATGATAATGGACGAATCTTCTGAGGAATCCGATGTCCCTCTGGTCAAAAAGACAAAGAGAAAGCCTGATGATGGTGATGATAGTGATAATGAGGATGGTCCTCCTAAGAAGAAGAAGAAGCAGGTCAGAATCGTGGTGAAGCCTACTCGGGTGGAACCAGCTGCTGAAGTGGTCAGAAGGACTGATCCTCCTGCCAGAGTGACTAGATCATCAGCACATTCAAGTAAGCCTGCACTTGCTTCTGATGATGATTTGAATTTATTTGATGCACTCCCTATATCTGCCATGCTCAAACACTCCTCAAATCCCCTCACTCCTATTCCTGAATCCCAACCAGCTGCACAAACCACCACTCCACCACATTCCCCAAGATCTTCCTTCTTTCAACCTTCCCCTACTGAAGCACCTCTCTGGAATTTGCTTCAGAACCAACCCTCTAGGTCAGAAGAACCTACCTCTCTCATTACCATCCCGTACGACCCATTATCTTCTGAACCCATCATCCATGAACAACCAGAGCCCAACCAAACAGAACCACAACCCAGAACGTCTGATCACTCTGTTCCCAGAGCATCAGCACGTCCTGCTGCCAGAACCACGGATACAGACTCTTCCACAGCCTATACACCTGTATCCTTCCCAACCAATGCTGCTGATTCTTCTCCCTCCAATAACTCTGAATCCATTAGAAAATTCATGGAGGTTAGAAAAGAAAAGGTGTCTACCTTAGAAGAATATTACCTCACTTGTCCAAGCCCTAGGAGATATCCTGGCCCTAGACCTGAACGTCTAGTTGACCCAGATGAACCTATCTTGGCCAATCCTTTACAAGAGGCAGACCCTTTGGCTCAACAAGCTCACCCTGCCCCTGACCAACAAGAGCCTATTCAACCAGAACCTGAACCCGAACAATCAGTGTCTAACCAATCCTCGGTTAGATCACCCCATCCTCTGGTTGAAACTTCAGACCCTCACCTTGGAACCTCTGAACCCAATGCTCAACTGATTAACATTGGTTCTCCACAAGGTGCCTCTGAAGCTCATAGCAGCAATCACCCAGCCTCTCCTGAAACCAACCTCTCCATAATTCCCTATACTCACCTCCAACCCACATCTCTCTCTGAGTGCATCAATATTTTCTATCATGAAGCCTCTTTGAGGCTCCGCAATGTGCACGGTCAGACTGACCTCAGTGAGAATGCTGAATGTGTGGCTGATGAGTGGAACAATCTGGGCACTTGGCTAGTGGCTCAAGTTCCAATTATGATGCAGCTCCTGCATGCAGAGGGAAGTCAGAGCATTGAGGCTGCAAGGCAAATGTTTGCTCGAAGGGTGGCTCTTCATGAACAAGAACAGAGGAATAAGCTTCTTGAAGCTATTGAAGAAGCCAAGAGAAAGAAAGCTCAAGCAGAATAAGCTGCACGTCTAGCAGCAGCTCAAGCTGAACAAGCCAGACTAGAGGCAGAGCGACTTGAAGCTGAGGCTGAAGCTCTTAGATGCCAAGCACTTGCACCAGTAGTGTTTACTCCTGATGCTTCTGCTTCCATTCCAGATCCTCAAGCTGCTCAGAATGTTCCTTCCAGTTCTACTCAGTCAAGCTCATCCAGACTCGACATCATGGAACAACGTCTTGACATTCATGAATCCATGCTGATTGAGATGAAGCACATGATGATGGAACTTCTGCGACGAACCGACAAACCTTAGTTTTAGGATCTCTTCATTTTCTTTCTTTTTCTTTAACTTTGTTTTATTTTTGTTAAACTCTTTTTCTTTTTACTTATTTATTCTGCTTTGTTCTTTTGTGATTATCTATGCATATATATATATATATTTGTGTCACATATGTTTGCAAAAATCTTTTTATTCATCATTTCTTTATGTTTACATCATACATTCTTTCCCTAAAATCTAGAATGGAGGATCCCTCCTCATTCTTCTGCACTCCTGGCGCTGCTCTGACCTATTCTTCTCCAGACGCTCCAGTACATGCTGGATGTTGCTGAGCCTGTTCTTTAGCTCATCCCTCTCCAGAATCTCTTCTGCAGTCTTGAGCTTCTCTTCCAAACCTTCTTTTTCTTCCAGCAGCTTGAGTTCAAGCCGGCTGAGTTCTTGCACCTCCTCAACGAAGGCAAGAAATTCCCTCAGGTCTCTCTCCAACTCTGGACGCAGGTCCTCTTCCAGCAGTGTCCGTGTTAGCTCCGAGATGGTCGTTGTACCCTCTGGATGCCGGATGTTCAGGAACAAGTCCTCCTCAAAGGCCTTCTTCCTCAGCTCTTCTAGTGCTAGGATGTATGATGCCATATTTTCTTTACTGAAAATTGTTCGAGGTGTGAAGCTTACCTTTCTCTCCAACGCTTTATATAGGCTTCATTTTCTCTCTGAAAGTTAATGCTCCTACGGTTTCTCGAGGATAAGTTCTTGGTAACTGACCCTTCTCTTTACTCACTTGACCGGTGGTAAACGTTCTTCTCTTGCATTAACTCTTCTATTTATTTCGCCTAACTCTGATTCTTGCATATTTTTTCATTAAACTTAGACCTTCTCTAAGGGGGAGTACCTTGTACTTCAAGCTAAGTTTTTCACACCCCAAGCTTTTTGCTTATGACAAAAAGGGGGAGTAAACCCAGTTTTTGATGTGTAAGATGTGTTAGTGTGATTTATTTTTCTTTTGGAGAATTTAAGAGTTCCACCTTCATGACCATAGATGTGTCACTGGGCAAATACAAGGAATACATTTCACTTCTTCTGAAGTGATTATAAGTTGACTCTGATACCCAAGACTCTGATACCTTGTCCATGACTCTGATTACTTATGCGCTCTGATTATTCGTTTTTCATCTATGTCATAAGTTTTTCACTCTGAACTCTTATATTATTTAGCTCAGAATCTAGACTTTACTAACGTTTTCATCAAGTATTAGATTCAGGGGGAGCTAAGCTCAGAATCAAGCAGTGACTTGAATTCAGAATGAGCAAGATAAACTATTCACATCAGGATAAGTCTTAATCTATATCTCTAAACTCTGAGTGAATTCAGTTTAATGTTTAAGAATTGTTCATCAAAAATCTTAGTTTTGTCATCATCAAAAATGGGGAGATTGTAAGATCAAGTTTTGATCTAGTAGTACAACTCTATGTTTTGATGATTACAAGTTAACCTTTTGATATGAACAATTGTGGTACTCTAACGTGTTTTTCTGAGTGTGCTATTTACAGGCTCTGACCTCAACTCAATCTCATACAAATCAGAAGCACTGTGTATAAAGAGTGACCCAAGCAACGCTTTCGCATTCACCATGTTCAGTATGAACAGTGGAAAAGCTTCAGAAGTTCTGAAGTTATACAAACTCTGATGTGGACTCAGTCACTAGAAGCTCTGAAGATCCAGAAGTTCTGATAACCAAGAAACACTGAAGGTTCAGATGTTCTGATGGTGTAGAAGACTCTGAAGTTGCAGAAGCTGAATAGTGGAAACTCTGAAGTCCAGAAGCAAGAAACTCTGAAGGCCATGTTCTTCCCTCTGAGTTCAGAATCAGAAGATACAATGGTCAGAGGATCTGTGCTTTCCCTCTGACTCTGATCAACCGGCTTCACAAGTTCCAATATGAAGCATTCCCCTGATCAGAAGTCTCCTAGGTTTAAAGGTCGCGTCGCTATCCAAGTACAAAAGCAACTGTACCTTCCTGACGACCTACCTAACGTTCTCAGCCACAGCAGAAGCTGGATTTTCCAGAACTGCCCTCCAACGGTAGCATTTCCCATGCATCTTTCAACCCTAATCCTTGGAGTATATAAAGAGGCTGAAGACTGAAAGAAACGGCTAGAAGCATTCACATACGCAAGACAATCTAAAATTCTTCTAAGTTTTCTTTCATCTGAAATTCATTGAGTTTACTATTAGCTTTTTAGAAGCAAATCTCTTGTAAACAATTCTTTGATAAACAGTTTGTTTAGTTCCTTTAGGAGATCAAGGTTGATCGGATCCTAGAGAAGACTAAGAGAGTGAATCTTAGTGTGAGCTAAGTCAGTGTAATTGTTAGTCACTTGTAGGTTTCAAGTGCAGTTGTAACTCTTACCTGATTAGTGGATTGCCTTCATTCTAAGAAGGAAGAAATCACCTTAACGGGTGGACTGGAGTAGCTTGAGTGATTTATCAAGTGAACCAGGATAAAATCCTTGTGTGCTTTTCTATCTCTTATCTTTAGCACTTAAGTTCTCGAAAGATTTGTCAAAATCTTTAAGGTGGAAGTTTTATACTGAAAACGTTATTCAAACCCCCCCTTTCTACCGTTTTTCATACCTTCAATGACATCCAAAATCATGTGAACATAGAGGACAATCAAATTAGTCCGAGGAAAATGTACTCAATTAACTCATGAAAAAAAATCAAATAATCTGAGACAACATGTGGTTAATTAATTTCCATTAACAAAGAGTTTGAACTTTTCAGGATTTATGGTTCTAAAATCTTCAAGCGGGTTTTGTGTGAAAGCTCCATCTCCCATGATTTTATGGCATTTTGCACAGTCTCCTCTAATGAACCTTTTGGCCATTCCTTCAAAATAAAGAAATAAAAATAGAAACTCATGAATCATGAGCAACCATAGATCAAATATAGAGAAGAGAGAAAATAAATAAAAGTGGATTGATGTGGGACTATGGTATATACTGCACCTTGGTAGCAGTAAGTTGAATTTAGTATTGTTCTATGTCTATCAAAAAAGTGCAAGGAAGGTAAAATTGCAAAAGTAGATAAAAACTCTGTTTAGAAGAGTTTATGTAAATAGCTAATGGCCACATTAGCCAAAAGCAAAGGATTTCATTGAGCATTTTGGTCTTTGTTAAAAGAACAATCCAAGAAGAAAAACATTGATTAATTTTACTATTAAATTCCAGTTGTACTGAATAAAAACCGAGGAAACCAAAAGAAGAGAAGCAAACCTGAAACATTACATAAAACTTTGGACAATCAAGATTAAATCTTTCAAATCTTCACCATGCCATCATCCTCTGTTACCCAATAAAATAGCAATTTATAAATTCAAGCATGAAAGTTTAAAGGAAAGAAATACAAATTTATTAGATAACTTTCAAATCATTATTTCTTTACACATGTGTCTTACTTTACTTGTTTCCCTCATAACAATCTAATCTATCATCTTCTCCACTCGCACAGTTTGAACCTGAAATTAACAAAAACCAAATTATGATATTTTAAATTAGAAGCTCAAACGTTGATAGACACACTCACTTTTTAAAAAATTGGCAAAAGACAAAGAAATGATATAATAGAAGGAAAAAACAAAAAGTACAATGAAAAGTCATTCACCATTTGAGAGTTTGATCAAGCTTGAAACGCATATGATCGAATCTACCATAAACCAAATAAAAAGCAAAGATAAAGGTAAGAAAACTGGCAAAAAAAAGTATGGAGCAAAGGGCTATTTATACATGTAGTTTTAGCTTTGAAGAAGATGAAAGGTTTAAGAAAACTGAAGAATATTGAAGGTTTCTTCAAAGGTTTTTAGGACCCCATATGAATGAATGCATTGATTTTGACAATTAAGTTTAGTGAATGCATTTGAGAATGTAGAAAGACAATGAGATTGTTATGAAATGGACGGCTGAGATTCAATCCAAGTGAAATAAAATGCAACTTTACCAAAATATCCATGGTCAAGCTGCATAGTCTTTGAAATTATTTGTTGATTGACAGATTTACCCCCAAGGCTACAAAAACTCTCCCTTTATATAGTTTATAGATACAGTCACCAAATGACCACAAGACCAAAAAATAGAAGTGATACTTTATTGCTCTCCAACACCTTCATAATTAGAAAGGGTGAAATAGAAAGTTTGAACCTAAGCATTCATAGCAAATGAAAGAATAAGTTAGTCACCAAATGACCACAAGACCAAAAAATAGAAGTGATACTTTATTGCTCTCCAACACCTTCATAATTAGAAAGGGTGAAATAGAAAGTTTGAACCTAAGCATTCATAGCAAATGAAAGAATAAGTTAGTCACCAAATGACCACAAGACCAAAAAATAGAAGTGATACTTTATTGCTCTCCAACACCTTCATAATTAGAAAGGGTGAAATAGAAAGTTTGAACCTAAGCATTCATAGCAAATGAAAGAATAAGTTACCTAGAATTGTGGCGATAATTAAGAAGAATCCTCCTTCTTTAATTTGAAGACAATTTCAGTATTTATCTATCTTATGTTGATCAAACCAAGAAAAATAAGTAACGTTTTAAAACTTAAGTCAGTAATCCACCATTCTTGTCATCTTTCTAATTGAGGGGCTTAAATGACATACACGGATAGATTCCACTTCCTACAAAATTCAAGCTGTTACTAACAGGAAAAGATAGCAAATATGCAATTTCATAAAAAGAAAAGGAAATTAAAGCCCCTAAGGCTGCTCAAATCACATGGTAACCATAACCAATGTCCCTCAAATTATTAAATGGCAGTTATGCCACTTGCTGAAGATACTGATTTGAGAATATAACAAACCACTCCAACTCTCCTGTGCACAAAATAGATTTCTCAATCTGCCTCATCATTGCAGAAGTATCAACCAACTACATTCTTCACTTCTCTATGCTATTTTTTATCAGAGTTGAGAAACAGTGAAAATATAGGGAAGGAGAAGACACATAACGAACTAAGCAGGTATGTGAGGTTGATGATTAAAGTTGCATGTATGAGTCCATAATTTATAGAAACAAATTAAAGAGCAATGAAATTAAAGGCTCACAACTGTATTTAACTGCAATGACAGAGTCCAAGAACCTTCTCAACAATACCGACGATGAAACATTTCAAATTTCAAATATATGGTGATGATGACCTTGTGCATGGAGTAATTCAATCTTGCAAGTAAAGGAAAATGTCAATGAGCAAAAGAAGCACTGCAAACATGAGTAAGAACACATTGAGATAAAAGTGATTCGTATGCATTGATATGAAAAATTCTTGAAATATTTATAGGAGAATGTTATTAGAGTGGGGTGACAAAATTAACCAATCAAATGTAATAGGTGATAGTATCCAAAAAAATTGAATATAAATAATTAAATAAGTTTTGGAAATATAGAGAATTAATGCCTCTAGATTTTTTTCAAGACAAATCTGCACGTGAAACATTGCAAAATGATAATTTATTTACTTCTCCTTTTTTTAATTGGTCAGATTAGGAGGCAATGTTTTTGTATTTGTTTTTCAACAATAGAAAATTAGAAGATAGGAAGGTAGTCAAAGGAAAGGTAGTAAAAAGAAAAAAAAAATCTGAAATAAATTTATGAGGTTTAAAAGAGCGCTCACAATGCTTAATTATGATTGGCTAATTGATGTGGTGTGATAAATACATGTTTAAAATTATTCAGCAGAAAAAATGTGATTGCCAATAATTTGTTAGTGGGATTGAAATTTGAATTAGTAATTAATGCATGCTATCTTTTTTTTTTTGATAAGCGCATGTTATCTTAGTGATTAAAAAAATTCAAAATCAAAATAAATTAGGTGAGCTATTACATGCTTACCCTTAACTAAAATTGCAATTATCAAGTGAGCCATTCCCAAGTTTCTAAAAGTAGAAATATAATTTTCTTTTTGATTTATTTTAATCTTGGAAAATAGGCTTAAAGGTACTCCATTGCTTGCCAAGTGTCAAAAGTTTCCTTCTTATAAGTTCTCTTTTATATTGTATTTAGATAACTCACAAAAGAAAGTGATGTATTCATCCGACCACTCTCTATCACATTAAGACATATCAGATCAGCTTGTCATTGAAAATTTCTTCTACAATTAGTTGTGGCTTCCACGCTCTCAACAAAACCAAAATTCAAAAGTATAAGTACTAAGATATCATTCATGATTTGGTGAGGTGGAAACTCTTGGTTCAATCTGCTGCTAGATTAATTCTCAAACGAAAAATTACACGTGTCAATTTATTAGATAATTTCTCTTTTGTTGACACGTGTTCCTTGAAATCAAAACCGTGATTATGTTACATATTTATTTAATGTGATTAATGTATTAAATGAGAGTCAAATCAAAACCGTGATTATGTTACACATTTAATTATATGAAAAAAAGTGAATATTTAAATACACATATATTCTCGGGTCAACAATCGTCAATAGCGGGAAATAGCGGCGTAGTGGAGTGAGCGGGGGCTCACCACGTCGGATTTCACGTGGTGGCAAATCGCGAAATCGGAGCCTCACATTAATTACACCTCACAGTACTGTTTTTACTGTTTGCCAATGAGAATAATACACCTGGATTATTAATTACACCTCACTAATATCCAATTTTAATAAATTTCACACCGTTACCTACATCTGTTATCTCTGAAAAATAGCATATTTCTCATCTTTGTGGCCACTGCCCCCAAGTACGCTCTATCGCTCTCCTCCTCCCCACGACACGCTCTGTACTCCGATAATGGCGTCCATGTTGAGCACGGCTTCTTCGTTTACAATTATGCCTTCGCGCTGCTTGCCTGATTCTCTTCCCCTTCTTCCAAACCTTCGATTCACACACTCTCTCTCTCTCTCTCTCTCTCTCTCTCTCTCTCTCTCTAACTTCAAGTGGGCATGCTCTGCAAAGTTTGTGTCTTTCCCTTTGTGCTTTTGCGTAATTGAGGTTATGCAGCAAATCCGTTTCATATTTGTTGTTTCTCTGGAAGGTGGGTCCTTGTAGGCATTATCTGATTGTTAGAGCAAAGCTACGGAGGAATTGGAATCCATGGCTAAAAGGGAAGGTCTCAATTCTCTGTTGATCTAATTTTGGCTTCCATTTCCAACCAGTTCACTATTCTAAGCTCAACCAAAATTGCTTTTCCTTTGAATTAGTTATCTTATTTAATTAAAATCATATTTAATATTTCTGGGTATTTTAATGAAGTTCTTATTTTTTTTCTTTGCAGAGAGTGAGAGAGAGGATATAAGATTTTTTACCCGAAAACTTGTACAATTTGATGGTCTGTGACAGAACAGAGTTTAATTAGAAACTAAGATTCAAGATTGATGCTTTGACTATGATTCTACTACATCCCAAGTTTAACTGAATTTACTGTCAGATCCCTTCTGTCTTTATAAATAATTGTTTGTTGGTAAGGAGATTTCATTACCTGCTCCAAGCAGAAAATTCAGAACAATTTAACACGGTACTTGGAGATTTGGGACAATTAGGAGTAATAGCAAAGGTAAGAATTTCTTTTGACCCATCACCCAAGAGGAGCCAACTGCCAACCATGCATCCTTCTGCTGTTGATGTTCGTCTCGCAGCGTGAAGAAGATCGAAAGAGTAAGAGTAAAGCGTTGAAGAGAAACGGTGACGACCAGTAAGGGAGTTGGGTTTGGCACCCCACCTATGGGGCTTGGCACCCCACTTTATCAAATACGGAATTTAAAATTCCGTATTCTCCCTATTGAATACGGAACTTAAAATTCCGTACTGTATTTAAGCATGCGTGTCACATTTTCAACCACTCATTATATACTAAAACAGATACGGAATTTTATTTTCCGTATTGATACGGAACTTTAAATTCCGTATTTAATAAAGTGGGGTGCAAAGCCTAAGGGGTGGGGCACCAAACTCAATTCCCGACTAGTAACACCAAAGGTTAACAGAGTTATATGACGTGGATTCACTAATCCACTTGTCATTTTTTAAGAGGATAACAGTACCAACAGGACTTATGTAACTGTATCTAAATTTACCCTTTTTCTTTGGGTAAATGGTCACTTTGGTCCTCGAAAGTGTCCACCGACTTCACATTCGTCCCTGAATGAATTTTATTCATCTCACGGTCTCTGAATGTGGCAAACGTCATTCATATTAGTCCTTCCGTTAAAAAAAACTTAACAAACATTAACAGATTCATTTTTTATATTTTTTTAACCTACGTGGAAATCATTTAAATTTTTTTTTAAAAATTAACTAAAAAATGATCAATTAAAAAAACTCAATTAAAAATTAAAAACAAAATCCTAATCTCCTTCTTCTCATCTTCTTCTTCTTTTTTCTTCATCTTCTTCATCAATCTTTCCATCACCATCAAACCCCATCAAAACTCAATCTTCTCCCTGTTTACAAGGGATGCTAGTCCCAATTAACCATACAATTGAATCAGGTCCAGCAACTTATCTACATCTGTATTTTGTAGCATCACAACCTCAACACTGCGGACAAGGATAGAAATAACTACTGCTCATCTTAATTTGGATTCCAAATCTCTGCTAAAGTAGGAGCCATTAAACTATCAATTTTTTTTATTTTGGGTTACTTTATTTGTTAAATTAGTCCCTGCTCCGTGCCTGTGTTGTGGGAAATGCTTTGATGACCATTACCAAACAAGATAGTAGACAAAATATATAAAACCAGCCCCTTCTACCTCAACATCTGGAAGGGAGAAAGAAAGGGTTCACGTCCCTTCTGCATTTTTGAATTTCTTTCTTTAAAAATCATTTTCAATTTTTTGAATAATTATCAAACATTTCCAACATATCTGGAATAAATTTCTCACTTCTCCAACAAATTTCAAAAATCATATCTCGAACACAATTTCTCACTTCTCCAACCTCTCTACGCAAACTAGATCTGGAGGTACCACAGACCAACAGATCTGAAAAAATACTCACTTTTTCAAGATGCAGTGGAAAAATGCAGATATAGAAAAATACTTAGTTTCAGGTGATTTGGCCATGCCTTCTTCTCTACTCTTATTTCTCTTTGTTTTCTCCTATCAACATAATGAACAACCCAGATCGAACCCACCGCCACCGCCCTCATCCCCATCGCAGAAACCTCCCTCCGCCGCAGAAACCCACTTCCACCGCAACCCTAGCCACATCCAAAAACCCAGCTCCATCTCCACCCTAACCCCCGCAGAAACCATTGAGCCATCATCCTCTTCACACACTCTGATCTAGGTTCTGTAGTGGTGAGGAAAAAGGTTTGATTGGAACTTCAAACCAAAAGAGGAAAAGATTGAAGCTTTTCAATGGGTTTGGAAATCTCTACTCAGATCTGTGGGTTCGGAAATCTCATTAAGGTAGAGAGAAATGGGTTTCGGTGGGGGTGAGGGATGGACTTTGCAGTGGGGGATTGGGTTGTGATGGAAGGATTGGTGAAGATGATGAAGAAGATGAAGAACGATGGTGATGGCTGGTAGTTAAGATTTTTTGTGTTTTATTTAATTTAGCTTTTAGTTAATTTGTTATTTCAATTTAATTTAATAATTTTTCAGCTTAAAAAAAGGAAATTGGTAACGTCTGTTAAGTTTTTTTTAACGAAAGGACTAATATGAATGACGTTTGCCACATTTAAGGACTGCGAGATGAATAAAATTCATTCAGGGACGAATGTGAAGTCGGTGGACACTTTCGAGGACCAAAGTGACCATTTACCCCTTTCTTTTTTTACAGGAAATTACCCCTTTTTCTTTTGCTGTTTACATTGATTTAACAGTTTATACAATCCCCGATTTTTTGAAAAGGTTAAAAAGATGAGGGTATATTCATTAGGCTATCGTGTGGAAGGTGCATAATAAAAAGGTGGTATCCTGTGATCTCATATTTCTCAATTCTCATCCACACAAACCGCCATCGACGAAGGCCTCGCTCTCATCTCATAATCATATCACCTCCGCGGAAGCAGTTTCGCTTCCCTTCCTCCTTCCTCGATCTTCTCCGATTCCGAAGCCACCGTCAAAATGAACGACACAGATGTCTCCCAGCAAATCCAGCAGATGGTCAGGTTCATCCGCCAGGAAGCCGAAGAGAAAGCCAACGAGATCTCTGTCTCCGCCGAAGAAGTACCGTACCACTTTTCACTCCTCTCAATTTTCTTCCACTTCCACTTCTCCATCCCGATCAACCTCTCAATTTCCTCATTCAAACCGCTTTTTAGTTCAGATCATCATTGATTCTTACATAATCACGTTTGTTTTGGTTGATTCTTCATCGATTTGATACTTTTTGTTCACTGTTTTCGTGTAGGAATTCAACATCGAGAAGTTGCAGTTGGTTGAAGTCGACAAGAAGAAGATCCGCCAAGAGTACGAGCGCAAGGAGAAGCAAGTTGATGTTCGCAAAAAGATGTAACTACTCTTGCTCACTCTTATGTCTTCTATATATTTAATTTTTCTTCCACCAGTAAATTCGAAATATTCACATGTCTATTTGATAGTTTTACCATGCGCAAATAGTTGAGAGTGATGATTTCTCACTGTTATTCTCAATTTTATGCATTCATATAGGTATTGATTAGTGAAGAAAGATTAACAATGGTTGTTATTACTAGTAAAGCTTGATTTATTGTCCAAGGTTATTGGATCCCTTTGGTACTTTTCGTATAGCGCAAAACTTAATTAGCCGTATTATTTACAATTCATTTGAAAACTGTTGGGATATGTCATGTATGGTGATTGTTGAATTACTTACAATCGACGTTATTGCCAAAGTATTATTATGAACTGTTTACAAAACATCATCATGGAGAGTGAATCTACTCTTGCGGTGGGTTGGGTAAATTCAAAACATGAGATCGTGAAAGTTGCTCAATGAGTTGAATCAAATTGATTCATTATTAGGAGAGGTGTGAATTGCTTGGGAGTTAAACATGCTTATAGGGAAACCAACACTATTGCGGACTATTTAGTTAAGCAAGGTTGCAAAGTTGTCGATCCTCTATTGTATTGCATATTCTATTGTATAACTAAGGGACCTACTTGAGAAGGATGTTGTCATGCCTTATCTTTAAGAACTATGATAATATTATGATTTATGATTTATCATTCAAAAAAGTAATATTATTATAAATGGTGAAAATCCTTTTTTTATTTATTAATAAGTGAATTTGATGGCTCAATGGAGGCTTGATTTGTTTCTTGCAGTCAAATGACTAGTATTTTCATTTTCCTTACTTGAAAAAATGGTGGTAGTTCTGATAGTTTGAATTTCACGTCACAATTGTATGTTTGCAGTGAGTACTCTATGCAGTTGAATGCTTCTCGGATTAAAGTTCTGCAAGCTCAAGATGATGTGGTTAATAAAATGAAAGAATCTGCAACCAAGGAACTTTTGAATGCGGGCCGTGATCATCATGTGTACAAAAACCTTTTAAAAGATCTCATTGTTCAGGTCAGATAAAGTTTCATGTTGTACTCTACTCGGAATTTTTCTACGTATCTTGGAAAGATTATTTCTCACATTTTTTATGTTTGAGTAGTAACATGCATGTAGGCAGTCAATATTAGTTGTTATTTTTTTGTTATCATGCCTAATTCTGTATAATTTGTGATTGTGATATTGTATGAAACTATGGATAACTATTAAGTTCCTGAGAAGTTTTTTGTAAGTATCTGGTAACACAGATGGTATTGTTTCAAATCATAACTAGTTGCTCTCATGGCACTACCCGAAGTCCTGGCCATGGTGCAGTTGATGCCATGGGTCCAGTCCCTTCTCATCTCATCCCATTTTTCTGAAGTCTTGGAATAGAAAATAAGGATTGTATTTGACAATTCACAGCTCCACACAAACGTACAAAAAGAAATAAATAAAGAAAAGACCAGACAAATCTGATCTTGTTTTATGAACTACTTACAATGTGTATGTGTCTTAGAAAATAATATAAGTATTGTATTTGGCAGGGTTTGCTGAGGCTCAAAGAGCCTGCTGTCTTGTTGCGATGCCGGAAAGATGACCTGCAGTTGGTAGAGGCTGTGTTGGATTCTGCTGCAGAGGAGTATGCTGGCAAGGCAAATGTTAATCAGCCAGAGATAATTGTTGACCACAACATCTATCTTCCATCTGCCCCCAGTCATTATGAGTCTCATGAGCCATACTGGTATTGTTAATTTTATAATTTAGTCCTGACTAACTGACTGTTTTCAGCTACCTGCTAATGCTTAAAAGTTAAAACTATCTACTATGTGGGATTTTGGGGAAGGGGCTAGGAATTTCTGGCTCTGTTAGTCAGGGCCTCGCTTCTAATTCTTACCCATGCTCTCATGTCTAATAGTATTTACTTTCTAGCCACTCTGATATTGAGGATTCAGTTTCAACATACTTGATTATATATTGTTATTTTTTCAGCTCTGGAGGGGTGGTGTTGGCTTCTCGAGATGGAAAGATTGTGTGTGAAAATACACTTGATGCCCGTTTGGATGTTGTGTTTCGTAAAAAACTTCCAGAGGTAAATTTTTGCTCTGTAATAGACTTTTTAGTTCACTAGCACCTTGCATTGTCCTGCTCTTTGTTGTTTCATATTTATGCTGCTTAATTTTTTTGTGTTGAGATTTAAACTAGAAAGTTAGTTTTGGTCAAAGTCATTATTCTTCTTTTATAATGGTCAATGTTATGAAATACAGGACTTTGATATTCAAATAAAATACTTTAGATGTACTATGGCCCCGTTTGGAAACACAACTTAATTAAGCGATTATCACCATAAGCGCTTATGACATAAGCGCTTATTCATAAGCTATTTTAAATTTTTTATTGAAATGAATTGAAAATAAGTAAGCATAAGCCCTTTTTCATAAGCTATCCTGAATAGCTTATGGAAATAAGCTCAAAACAGCTTATGGTAGGCCATAAGCTGTTTGCATAAGCTCTCCCAAACACTGGCATTAGAGCTTATGCTATCACATAAGCTCAAATAAGCTCTTCCAAACGGGGCCTATTATACACACTGTGAGGGACAACTGGAAAATGCAAATGGAATAAGGGTCTATAAAAGGGACTGGGAGGTATATTAGGATTAAGGTTTGCTGTTGAACAAGGAAAAGAGACGGAGTTCTTCAAACAAAACTCTGAAATGCCTGCGCTTTATTCTTCTTGGGTAATGCCTGCGCTTTATTCCAAACAAGACTTTGTGTATATTTGACAATTCTTCTACAAATAATTCTAAAATTAAAATCAATTATGGGGAAAAGCTTTTGTGAGTAGCTTTTGAATGCTAGAATTGATTCTAAGAGAAGAGAAGCTGATCCAAACATGTTAAAAGTATATCAAATATCCTTGTCGCTGATTATGACATACACTACGCATCTCCTTTCTAAATAGAGGCCTGACATTACCATTATTGGTCAACTTTCTTTATCTTACTGATTTTGTAAACTGCAAAATCTGGTGGACATTTTAGTGTCATTTTTCTCAACTTAGTTTTGGAACTATTCTGTAAGTATGTGTCAGTAGTGTATTTAGTTGATATTTTAATTTTCAGTAATTTCATCTCAGCAATTATTAATAGCTTAGATCCCACCCCAAAAGAAAAATTGGTTAAGCATGTAGAACGTGACTAAATTATAGGGTTGTTCGTTACTGCAGATCCGCAAGCAGCTCTTTGGACAAGTTGCTGTTTGAAGTCTTTGGTTGTATTGTTTCCTTGCCCCTAGAATATTTATATTTTTCTGCAGAGATTGTCTATGACCGGAAGATATGTCGTGCCATTGCTCCTGTAATCTCAGTATTGTTATCCTTTTGTTACTTCAATTTTTTGTGGCATTCGCTTCACATCGTATTTGTTAGGGCATGCGATGTCGTAGAAGTTATAGTTATAATAAGTGCTCGCTACAATTTGTTGATGTCTTTAGCTTCTTTGGTATTTAAGTGGCAGATATATTGGACATTGCTGTTGCGTTGTGGTAGAACAACAACTGTTATCTTCTGGTGTTCATCGTGCAAATAAATAAAGCTCATGAAGAATTAGTGAAATTTGCTATGGATTAAGCTTAATATATCTCTATTCATCATAAATTTCTTGTAGGTGGGTTAAACTACCGAGATTACATTCTGCACTTCTTTTTTGCTCTCGCATTTGGTTTGCTGAATCAAATTTTATAGTTCTATATATTATCACATCATTTTACTTTTTTTAATTCAACTATTTTTTTACTCCAATGGATTTCCCAATCTGCCTGTAAATTTGTTTAGCAGCTGTGCATAGGCAGAGCAACTTGTTATTTAAAGCTTAAAAACTGGGGATTACTTTTAGCACATTAGTGTTTTTCACCCGCCCAACTAAGCTTATCTGTGCAGATAAGTTTTGGGCCTAAAGTGCGTGTGGTGGATCAAGAAAACTGTTCGTTAATACTCTACTAATGATTTGTTGCTTTGGGAAATTTTCGAGTGCTAATTGCTAAAGTGGTAGCTACTGCACTATCTATAATTCTGCCAGTTCTACATTAGAGTTTAACACATTCATAACGACTCACAGAAGACGACATGATAATTATTTTACGACATGAAAATTATAGTTATCTACTTAATTTTTGGTGAATTAAACCATCAGCAATATAATAGACACATATCAAACGCACCATTTTCATTTAAACACTTATTTTTATAATATCACATCATATATATTATATTACCTCTCTATTTTCTTCTTTTATTTATTTGGGTCTCTAAACACCCTAATGGTCCTTTGAATATTTTTCCTTAAAAATGTGGTCTTGTTAGAAATAATAAAATAAAATTATTCATGTGAATCTTACTTAATGAGTTAAACTTTTTTTGGTGAATGGGAAATAATGACTTAAATTTTAGAAATAGTTAATTGATTGACAATTGTGGTTAGCAAGAAAAAATCCTTTTATGTTGTTAATTAAAAAAAGATAAATGTACATATTTTTTTTCAATTTTGATTCTACTGATTCTTTTCTTACCTCATATCCTTAATAATGTCCCAGTGAAAAATAATAAAAGCAACAGGCTGTGGGATCTGAATTATTCTGAAAGGAGATGAGGGGGTATGCACTATGCAGGGAGGGATTGGACAGATGGATAGACAGGTGAGCAGAAAAGCTGTGATTTGACAAATTGAAATGAGATGGCCATAAGAACTTGCTGCTGCTGCATTTGTACCAGACCTCTCGTTCTCCTTCTTCCCCATTTAGCATCCAGCTTTTTTCCTTTTTTCTTTCTCCCATCATGGTAAGACCTCGATTTCTGTAGTGAACAGAAAGATGAAACAGTATAGTACTAAATTACAGTGAAACAGTGTACTGAGTTGGAGCAGTAAAAAGTTATTACAACAGATTATTATTATATAAAATTAAATATAATTACGATTATTATTATATCAAATTTAATATAACTGCGATTTTGTATTATATCAAATTTAATATAATTAGTTAATTACGATTATTCTTTGCATCAGTAGAAGGAAAACTGACATGACACTGTTCATTCTTTACTCATTTTTCTTTCTACAAATTTCCATCATTCTAAATTAACTTCATCCAAACAGAGTGTAAATCTGTAAATTGTGTTAAGAAATTCTATGTCTTAAATTAGTACACAGCATCAATGTCTATGACTATACATGAAAATGAATACTCGTGATAAAAGCATCGGATGATGATCAATTGACATAAAGGTGGACGTGATGCAAAGGTATATTCAACTCATACATAATTACAAACTAAATATAATATTCGATTTTCTGTTTCATGGCTCATGATATATTCACCACACATTTTTTTTCTAATATGTTAATTTTACTCGCTTTCTATTCATATTTACTTTTTTTTGTTAACTTAATTTCTGATCTTTGTATAATAGGTAAAATTTGAATATTGTCCTTCGAAGTAAAATTTGAATATAATTTATAATGTTTGGAAAATATATCAATTTTGATCATCCTCGGGAAAAATAGACTCCAATGACCTTACCAGATGTATGAATGACAAAATCAAATTTCTTTTATAACGAGAGATCTAGTCTAAATTTCTTAACTAAACTATAAATTAGGCTCGCGAGGGCCCAACTATTTATATAGTAGTCAGTATGAGAAAGAGAAAATGAAAAAAAGATTTATCAATTCCCACAAATGACGTTAATTATTCAAGACAATGTCAGGGATATTCAAACAATAAAGAGATGGTGTTGGTGTCATCTTAGCTCAGCTCTGCCGAATAGTTGGGTGGTATGTCACATCGTCTCTCCTCGCCAGGCTTGATATAGGCCCGAACAATAAAGAGGTGGTGTTTGTGTCATCTTAGCTTAGCTCTGCTGAAAGTTGGGTGGTATGTTCCCTCGCTAGGCTTGTAAAATGTTTGCCGTCCTCTGTCGCCAGACTCGTGGAATGTCAGTCGTCCTTTGTCTTCAAGTTGATAGATACTTGGATAGTCTTTTAGCCTCCGTTGTCAAGCTGATGGATCTTCCTTTACGAGTTGGTGGTCCTTCATCATCCTACGTGACCAAGCTAGGGGCACTCATAGACACTTGCAAAGGCACTTCGACTCCCAAGTCAGATTGTTTTACATATAAGAGTTAAGGTAAATTGTGCGTGCTTGAACAATAGAGTCATGCACTATTCATAGAGTGATATTAATTGTCAGTCACCATCGTGTAGGCGTGTAATTGTAACATTCCCTAACGGACTGAACATAGGACGCGAGGGATCTTTGATTGTACCTCGCTAGACCACCAAAATGGACTCTTTGGTAGTGGCTTATATATCTTCTTTGTCAAGTACAACATTCATAACTCTTCTCATGTAAATATTTGTAATGAGCTGGAGGGATCCTTTCACAAAAATATTCTCCAAGAGCCTTCTTTGCATGAGTGTGATTTAGATTTATGGACTCGGCTCAAGTCATCTTCAGTCGTTAAATCGAGTAGGCTTCTTCTGCTTGGGTTATAAATTGTATCTTATGTTAGTAAGCTAACGATGAGTTGAACCATGAAGCCTCTAGTCAGGGCCGGCCCTGGGCCTGTGCAAGCAGGCCCACAGCCCAAGGCCTCCAAAATGAAGGGGCCTCAAAAAAAAATTCTCAAAGGCTACGGTTTCTAAAGTGTGGCCTAAAGTTTTTATGCAACAGCTTTGAAACTGTTGTCTTTTCTTCTGCTGATCATAACCGAAGAAGATGCACCTTATAGCCTGATTCTCCACTCTCCAGCTTTGTCTTGAGTTGCTTCCTAAAGTGTGGCCTAAAGTTTTTATGCAACAGCTTAGAAACCGTTGCCTTTTTAGATTTTTGGCCACGGTTTTTTGACTGGAGCACACGTCCGTTGCCTTTTCTCAAAAAACTACCCTACTTTACTAAATAATTTAAATAGATAATGTTCCTTAAAAAAATTATTAAGGGTCCATTTTTATTATTTGCCCAGGGCCTCCAAAATGTCAGGACTGGCCCTGCCTCTAGTCGTAACATATCTAACTTCCTATCGCTATTAAAATTCGAAATATCATAGGGTTCAGGATTATGTATTCCTTTAATTTCTTTTCTTTTTTCGCTGAGCACCTCACTTCTTCTTTTTGTTTTAAACTATATATATCTTCAAGTCGCAACTGTTCTCATGATCCAGAGAACTAATTGGTAGTATGAGGACTCATATCCTAGACAAGAAGAATATGAATAACTTCCCTTTCATATAAAAAGATGGAAAAAGAAGATTGGCCCTTTGTTTATGTTTTGCTCCCCCGAGTCGTATTTGGTATAATTCAGGTGCAAATATCTGGTAAAATTCCTTATTCATAATTGTTTAATTTAATTTCTTTTATGCTTTCTTTGGTAAGAAGATTTTGTAAGCAAAAATTAGAGTGGAGATAATTAGAAGGAGTCAGGGGCGTATTCAGGATTTTCTTGTTGGGGGGCAAAATATAAGACAAAAAAAATCTTCATTATTGAATATTATATAAACTTTAAATAATAAAAAATTATTTAAATACAATTGTTCGTTCTTTCATAGTACTAAACTTATCTATTATTGTATCAACAAGGATATTTTCAGCAATTTCTCTCTCAATATATAGAACTAACAAAATTTCTGAGAAGATCATCTTTAATTTTGTTGCAAAGCCGAAGTCTTAACTACTTTCATTGCAGAAAAAGATCGCTCAATAGATGCGGTTGAAACAGAGAGTGTCAAAACAAGACGTAACAATCTATCAACAAGTAGAAATATTGTTGTTTTTTTAGTTTCAACTAACTTCTGGTAAAACTCGGGTAAACTGAAATTTATTCCTAAATTAGGATCTCGGGAAACATTTGAATGATAATGTCTCAGTTGGAACGACAAATCCCTTTTTCCTAGCTCGGAAAAATCATCTGTATAAAATTTCTCAACAAGCTTACGAATTTTCTCATTATCAAATGCTTTAAAATTTTCCTTAGGATCTAAAGCTGAACTAAGTATGAGAAGTTACGCTGCTTTACATTAAATCTTTTATTTAATTAAGATAGTTGCAAATCAATTGCATAATAAAACACATATATTCTATAATGATGTTTCATATCTCCATCTTGTTTCTCATGACGACCATTACCAATAAAATAAGGGGTTTTCATGTTAGGAAAGTCAACTTGATGAACATCACAAAATATTATAACATTTTTCTGTATAAAAATACCTATAGTCGGTGAAGATTTCAAAATTATTGGGGGGGGGGGCGATGACCCCTACCTGCCTCTCCCTAGATACACCCCTAGAAGGAGTCTAACATTGTTTGGGAGGATGGAGTGAGACATGGAAAAGGGAAAACTAGTGAGATCCACCACCCTTTTGTGGTTCACAAATTGAAGAGAAAATGATAAAAATATGTAATTCTTTTACTTTTTTTCTCATTTTTATCCATTTATCATTATAAAAACTTATTAAGTAAAATTATCATTTTACATAAAAATAATATTCAGTCTGCTCACATTATATCAAAACAAATGAGCGGGAAAAGTATTTATCCTTATCTTAATTTTCGTTATACCAAACATCCTTAATTTACTTAATTTTTTTCAACTTTTTCCATGTGCCCCATTTTATGTCTTCTCTCTTTCTCACATAAACCAAATAAAGCATTATTATTATGTAAGTAAAATCTTTGGTCCACCACAAAGAAGTGTAGACAGTAGGCAGAGTGAGAAAGAAAAAGACGAAAGAGAGTTAATAAGTGTGATGTTATTTAAAAAAAAAAAGTGTGATGTTATTTAAAAAAAAAAGTGTGATATATGATGGAAAATAATATAAAATGAGCGATAAAGAAAAATAAGGTGTTTGAAAATTGTTTATAAAATTAATGGTTTATATATCATAAATTTTTTTAGGATAATAAAATATTATGAATATTTAATTTTTTTTATTTCTAGATATAAAATTTGTATATCGTGAGTTTATTCATGGAAAATATGGAAAATGATTGATTCACCACAAAGTTTGATCTTGATCTACCCTGTGAGGGAGAAGTGAAAAATATGATAAATGATTTGATAGAAAAATAAGATAGAAATAGAAGAAAAAATGAATGAAAATGATATGATATTGGAGTATATAAAAAAAAATTGTTTATTAATCCATCCTCCCCTGGAGCTTATAAAAGGCCCTTTCTATCCCTCTATGCATACACAAGCTGCTCTACTCGAATAGACGAATAGTATTATCATGGGACTTGTTTTCTCGATCTTGTTCAAATGCTATTTTACTTTATCTCACTTTCTTTTTTGCAAGGATCATTAACAAGGATACAAACCCTCCCTTTTCGGTGCATGCCTTTGATTGAATACCATCTATTATTCACAGAGGGTGCTGCTGCTGGTGGTAGTGATGAGCAATATTAATGGATGCAGAATCATGAGGAGGTAAGAGAGAGCTTTCTTCAGTCCACTCATGGGTGGTGGTATAGGATTCAATTAGCTGCTGACTCATTCATCCAAATGCTGAGTGATTCAATGAATATTACTCAATAAATGAGTGAATGAAGCGGGAGACAAATTGATTCTTAAGCCTCCTGTATTTGGACTGAAGGGAGCTCCCTCCCTTTTTCTTCTTTTAATTCATCTTCCCCTTCCCTTTATTTGCACTTACCTACCTGGTTGCTTTTATGTAACTTCCTGAGTATGGACTAAAGTTTATATGCAACTTTGTGAACTTTCATTTCATAGTTTTCAACTTTTCCAACTAGAGTTAGGTTAAGGCTTTGCAGCTGCAGGTTGAAGCAAGCATTCTTCTTCAGAAGGAGGGTTTGGACAGCGTAGTTTCACTTGAAAATACAAATAAGCTACCCCCAGCCCCTTCAAGAATCTGAAACTAGGCTATTTATGGAAGCAAGCTCCCTAATTCGAAGAGCTTCATTGCTATATTTGTATACAATCACTTTGTCTTTCTGAGTTAGAAGAGATCACTTTGTGCAGAATCTAACACCACTTTTTACTTTCATTGACTATATCGAATCGTTGCTCTTCCATTAACCAACACAGAACTAAAGTTGTTTTGTCATTAGTTGCCAATCAGCTATCATTTTCTAACAAAAGGCAATTAAAAATTGAATTACGAATCTTCACGTGCAAATCAACAAGTGAAACGCGGCTGAACTGAGTGGCATGGTGCTTTAAAACTTGACAAAGGAATTTTGCATTGCGTTAAGAACGTTTAATTAATGTAAAGTTTGATTACCTATTCTTATGGGCCTAGATGTTACCAACGTGTGAGGAAAATGTTAAGAGTTAGTAAAGTGGATTATTGACCCAAAAAAAAAGTGAAGTGGATTTGTTTGTCATTATCATAAAAACCTCAAATCCATTACCACCTGAAATATTAAACACCCTACTCTACTTACGTACGCAAGAGCGGCTCAAGTTTTTTCTCTTTAGAGTTTATTTAGATGCTAGAAACAAAGGAGGATACATGTGCGCATAACGTAATGCTTGAAAAAGTTAATCTGATTTGATGTCACGAGACTATAGTTGTCTCTTCTTTGCTAGTGGAGAACATATGTAATTAAACAAATGAAGTATATGATCTTCATATTTGGTATTATATTGCTAAACTTCTGCTTTACTCTTAACTGCATATCAGGGAATGATACTAATCCAGCTATTTATTTACTTTTGAAATTCAATCCTAATTTAGAAATGTCTGGTTTCTAGCCCTTCTTGGTTGATTCTTTAAGATAAAGATATAGGAATAGGACAAACATTTGTAAACAACATTTGGACGAAGGTAGGAAAAGTTCAAAGCTCACCCTACAAGCCACTATAAATACTCCTTCTAACAATAAACGATTATTGTAAATTGTTAGCTTGATTGGTGCCACCAAGCAAGAAAACCTTTCATTTGATGCTACAAAGTACAAAGCACCTGGTGTAATGAATTTAATTAATCATTATTAGCTTCCATCTACATACATTGATGAGGCAAGTTAGGTTTTGATTTTCAGTCTCTTCACCTTAATTTATTTTTCCCTTCTCTCTTTTTTCCTATCACATATTATATTAACTTTTTTTTAATCTCCATCCCCTGATAAGAATGTTTACAAATTACAACCATACGATGCTTGCAGCTTCTTCATATATCATTATCACATCAAATATTTACATATGAATCAATTAAATAGATTTCAGAGAAATTATAAGACTTCAAATCATGAATTATATAGGCTTATAGATATACACACATGAGAACAATCAAATAATCCATTGAGTAATTGTCAAGAATATCTCATAAAAATATCTATTAACATTTGGTCTAACAAACTAAACAATCCCGAGATAAGCATGGTAGGGACTAGGGAGTAAAGAGAATCTGACCAAAATAAGTTAGATTAGTAATGATAATAATAAAAAGGATTTCATGTCACTTCTATGAGATATGCATAGGCTGGAAAGAAACCATTATGCAGTACAGGAAATTTAGTGATACCTGAACACTGAAGGTCTTTTCAATCTTGTATTGATTAATGCATTTTACGCAATTCTCACATCCAATAATTATTTGTCCACACCTCTAAATTGAGGTGGAAAGAGGTGGGGAGGAGAGAGATAAGAAGAAAAGAAAAAGTAAGAGAGAGAAAGTATAAGATGTGATAGATGATAAGAGAAGAGAGATAGAAATAAAAATAGGTGGAAATGAAGTGTATAAATAAGGAGGTGTGTATATATCATTACACTTCTCACATCTATTGCTATACACGTTATGTACTAGTATGGACAAATGAACATTACCAATTACAATTATTGGAGGCAGCATGAACAAAAAGTAAAAACAGCAGCGCCCAAAATTAGGCTATGTAGCTTAAGGTTAGAAATTGAGTAATATTCATACACACTTTACTTCTTTTTTTTCATCTCATTTTCAAAACCATGATCAATATGAACTCGAAATTTTCTTCGTAACTTGTTGAACTTGGTAGTGGCTCAGCTCTTCGGGGATGCCCTCAGCGCCGAGGAACTTGTACTAGGCTGTATGTGCGACTCGTTCATATCATAGAGTAAGAGAAAAGAAGGAAAATCAAAATTTCCAATCAATGATTGGAAATCAAAATTCCATTCACACCAAATGGTAAAATCTCACTGCAGCAGTTTTTTTCACATTTTCAATCGCATCATATATCATATCATTTATTTTTCTATTCTCTTCTTAACTGCACTTCATATGAGAAATTGTAACTAAAAAATGCTACTGTTGGTAATGAGTGTCCCATGTTAGGCAGGTTCATAGAGTCCTAAGACATGCCCATCAATACCTCGCATAGCTGCAACCTAATCATCACAAGGTAAATCAAATCAAACCTTATTATACCCCTCCTCATCCCTCAGAACCCATGAAAAACACTGTAAAATGCAATGCAAGTAAGGTTAATTGAAGCAGTAGTACCTTTCCATGGACCTCATATTTGATAGGTCCATCAAGCTCAGCTCCTAATGTCATGAGTTTAGTGACTGCACTGTTGATGTCAGTCACCGTGAATGACAGAAGAGAAGAGTAGTCCTTGTGCACAGGTTGGTCACTGTGAAAATTCAAATTCAAATTCAAATTCAATTTCAATCAGCAGTAGTAGTTGACAAGACTAGACTACACAAGTAAGTTTATCGAATATAAACAACTGTTGTAGCAGCTAGTTACATTGGAAATTTACAAATGACAAATCAACTGAATACGAAACTGAACTCATTGAAACATTTTATCGAACAGTTGGAGCGCATGAAACTAAACTAGAGAGGGAAAGTGAAAGTGATAGAAAGGTACTTGGGAGAATGCATGAGGGCAAGTTTGAGAGGACCAGATTGGAGTTCAGCCCAGCGGAGAGTGCAGACATTGATGGTCAAATCCAAGCCTTCGGAGTAGAATCGTGCGGCTTTGGGAACGTCTTTGTGGAGTTGTAATATCCACCTGAACGACGCTGCCATTTGATTTCACTCACTCTGCCTTGGGATTTGGATCTCACTTCGCTCCTTCAATTTGAACCCACCAGTTTTAGCCCTTTTGCTTACATTAAAATATCATTACTTCGGTTAATTAGCATCGCCTCCGTTGTAGTCTAGTTGGTCAGGATACTCGGCTCTCACCCGAGAGACCCGGGTTCAAGTCCCGGCAACGGAATTTTTTATTTTTATCACGATATATTTTTTACTTTTTTCTTTCTTTGTCTTTGCCACTGACGAAAACAATCCGTCACTACATTTTATCACTAACATTTTGCGACGGAAACATTCCCTGACAACCATCAGTCGCAAACTATTTTATATTTTTCACCAAGATTTTGTGACGTACCAATTTCCTCACAAAAATATGTACCAGGATTTTGTGACGGATTTTTTCCATCACTACAAAGGAAGTGAATAAAAAAAAAGTGTGTCGCACCTTTTTTTAAAGTATAGCCACTCTAAGTGGTGATTTATATTAGTTGTGTAATTAAAAAAGGTGCACTACTATGGTAAAATTTTCTTAAAAGTGTGCATGTACAAAAGCCACCTTTTTGATAGTATGAAAGTGAGGCTTCTATACATGGCATGAGAGGAATGAGTCATTGCATGGATGAGTGCACGAGTGTTTTTACCATTTGAAGTTGGTAACATGACCTAGAATTATAAACATAAGTTCCCATAAAATTTGAAATCACAAGAAGAGCCCTATCTCATATTTTTCCTCCAACTTTATACCCTCTGTAACTACCAAACCTTCAAGCTTTACCCTCTCATCTCCACCATATTTTTCGGTCACCTCTTTTTCGAGCTACCATTGTCCACCATATTTTAGTCCTTGCTCCAGAGAGGGGTTTGAGGAGATTGGATTCAGTGATGAAGAGGGTTAAGTCTGAGATGTTGGGTGGTTGTGGATTTGAGGTCGTAGCTGATCATGGTGGTGAAAGAGCTCTCTGATTTTGGGGTGAAATTGTAATTATCAAAAAAAACCTTTAGCAAGTAACCAATAAAATATCAACATTGATTAGAAAACTAATAAATTCAACGGCTAATGGCTCATGCACCTTGCATAACCCAATTGCTAATTCACTCTAGTCATAGCCCTCTCTTTTCGTATGGTATTCATATTCATAATTTCATCGGGTCAATTATGGTGATTCCTGAAATATGGATTCTGCATCTTCCTGAATCATGATTCGTAGTTTGCATCGGCAAACAAATTGATGCCATGTATTGTTTGCTCATACTAATGTATTAAAAGTCGATTCGATTCCTTTACCTCCGTGACATAACAAAATCTAAAGAAGTATACAGAATAAAACCCGAACAAGAAATATGATTCAGATACACAGAAATTTATGAACAAAGCAAAAATTCCACGACAAAGGAAGAGACCAGAGTGGAGAACGTGGGACCGTAGTGACAGCCATCAAAGAGATGCAAATTTGCAGCTGGGACCTTAGTGACTCAGCATTTGCAGCTGTGTCTAGATAAATTAAGTGCAAAACAATTTGTCATCTTAATTCATAAGAATAGTTCTCTTCAGTTCGAAGTGAGTGCAAATATTCATTTACGCTGGTAGCAACGGATATCCAATCATAATATTACCCGATTTCATTTACAGCAAATAGCCTCTAAAAGGACCCCTTCAAGGCTTTCAAACGCGATCTCTGCCCCTTGGACCTTGCTTCCAGCAGCTTTGCTTTCAAAGTATTATTATTCTCCTTTGATCCTGATCCTGAAGGAACTTTGGAAGCCTCTGATATGTCATGACTTGCCATCCACTGCCTCACTGGGCTAGCCTGATTCCTCCATCCAGCATTGCTGCATGAAGCCTCACTATAATTACTAATTTCACCATGCATGTTACCACCATCTGATGCCAAAAGTTGACCTCTGATAAGATTATCAATGATGTGGTTTTTACTGGAGCTGTGCAAGTCACTGTTATTTTTTCTTTCAAAACTTCCATGTTCGCTAACCTCTATGATTTCATGGTTTTCCGTTATAGTTCCTTCAACTGGCCTTGTATCTGTGGTCTTTCCTTGTGCTGCATCAATTGACTGGGACTTCTTATTTGAACTAGATGACAAGGCCCAAGCCATCTGTTCTTCAAACTTCACTTGCAAGCTAGATGGAATCTGATTTTTTAACCCATCTCGTGGCATGGGTTTTTTCTTGGTGTGATTGGTTTTCAATCGGTCATCAAATTTTTTGTCCACAGACTCTTCTTCATGTACTTTAGATGCCTTGTTGCTTGACTTGTTCAACTCGAAACAATGTGAATCGCTATCCACAGAATCATCATCACCCACATCCTGTGGTGCACTGACAGCATCATTCAACGGGACAGATTCCAAGGAATGCCGGCGATCCCTCACCACCAGATTTTCTCTATTCCTACTTTGTTGTTTAGCTTTAAGGAAAGTCTCTATTTCAAGGCTTAGTTTATCGACTATGGACTTGTTATCCATAAAACCATTCTGGGCTGCTTCCAGTTGCATCTGCGTACGTTCATCCAGCCATGATTCAGATATGTGGAGGATCAAGCGATCGTTATCACCCCTTTGAACCCAATCTTTATCAGATTTTTGTTTCAAAGCATGCATTTCCTGTTCGCATTCATTTATTCCCCTAGCAAATTCGTCGCAGAGGTCCTCCAATGTTGTTCTTCTTGTTCTCTCTTGCTCCAAGTCCTTCAAAGCACTGGTGAGAGAAGACTTGACCTCAGAAAGCTCCCGAGCTAGTTTCCTGTGTATGCTCTCTGACCGTTTTCTTAATTTCCTCTCATCCTCAAGTTCAGCCCTCACTGATTGAACAGCAGAATGAAGTCGATCCTGTTCCTTACTCTTCCTAACCAACTTATCCTCAGCAATTTGCTTCACCAGGTCATCAAGCTCTTGTCTATCTGCCTGTCGATCTCGAAGCAACTCTTTGACCCTGATACGTGTATGATCTAGCTCTGCTTTTAACGCTTTTATCAACGAAATGTTAGAAGCATGCTGTTCTTCCAAGCTCCATATTCTGTTTAACACTTTTAAGAGTTCTGTAGATGTCTTGAGACTATAATGTGGCTCCCCAATCCTTCCCTTGAAGTCCACAGAACTAGTAGGAGTGGATGCAGGGTTGTAAGGTGTCATCTGCAACCCAAGAAGGGCATGCACAAAATGCAATCAAGTATTGCATATTGATCCAATATTAACCATGCTTCTAACGTAAAATAAGTAAAATATATGATCTGATCCTGTGTAGATATCAAACAATGAACTGTGAAAAAGTACAAGCACTAAATATATCAGTACTCACTATCATGCACAAGAAGGTAGTTCTTGTACTAATCTACAACAAGACTTGAACTTATGAGGAAACTCATTCTGAAAACAAATCCACAAACACATCGACTACTCTAAACAAAGTTCATGATTTAGTAAACTATGTTATTGGTATGTTGTATCATTATGTTTTGTTGACCAAATTCCTTAGTATAAGGGTATTGCATACCGATAATCATTTTTATTTCTTCCATGATACAATTAAATCACTACTGTGAAACTACTAGTCTTTACTTTGAAATTGTGACAACCTGAGAACCATGTTTGTCAGAATAAGACGCCAGAATCATACATCAGGCAAGGAAGAAGAAAAATTCCAAACACCTTTCAATATTTTTGTTCGAGAAGTGTTGGAATGTTGGAATTGGGGTTGGGGGGCAGGATTGATGCTTACCTCCATGGAACTACCATAACTTGCCGGCGATACAGGTTGCAGTGCATGGTTATTTCTCTCCATTGCCCGACGATGCTGCATGAGTGAGGCTGCAATATGCCTCTTCAAATTGGTGGCACTAGCAGGCTGATTAAAGAGCTGAGAAATATCAGTTTAAATGAATATCCGATCAGTCTCTATCAGAATGGTTGAAAATGTCAATGAGAACTACTGCCTCCATTTCATGCATAAGTTAGTGCACGAGTTCGTTCACTTACTTATCTAAACATGTCTCACTGCTCATATAAGCAATACTATATCTTCAAAACTCAAAAGTAATATGGCAAAAAATAGTACACTAGGGCATTACAATGGAAGATATGGAAATTTGTACTCTGAGAGCCTATCCAAATCTTGCTTGGAATTTGCATAAGAAATTAGTAACATAAAACTAGGAAAAAGTGCAATTACGGGTCAAATTGAAAGATGACGGCAAAGACATACTCTGGATGGACAAAAATACAAAACAATGACGCATAACAATTTTTACCCAAGTTAGCTTCAATATGACCTTGAGATACAGACAAATAGAAATGGCTGATGTTGGTGCAAAATTTCAGGAATAAGAAGACAAATCATCTTAGATATTGCTAAGAAAAGAATTATAACTTGTCAACCTATTATACATACATAAAGGCACCAGTCACCAGATCAACATCAAGTATCAACCAAAATTACAAAGAATAAGCAATAAATAAATTAAATTAAATAAAAAGTAAGCTAATCAATCAAACTCATAGTTACTTTGGAAGAAAGGGTTACCTGATCAGGGGAACTGGGAGAAGCATCAGCTAAGAAATCAGTGATGTCAGGAGCCTTGTCTTTGTTAAGGATGTAATGGTGGCGGCGGAGTCTAGGATCACCACCAGCAGCAGCAGCACCACCGTTACTGGCGGAACGATGCATTGGAAAGTATTGGTGGAATTCCCAGAGAGCCGCAGCTAGCTTCCGAGCAGAGACGTTAGGGTGGTGGTGGTCCTCCTCAGCCGCAATGATGGTATCCAAAACCCAAGAAGTCGTTGGTGTTGAAAGGGGTTTGCTTTTCCCTACCAATATTCCTCTCCTCTTCAACTTTTCTCCCAAATTTTCCTCCTTTTCCGCTTCCCGTTCTCCACTTTTCATCTCTCAGCTCGTTTTATTTTATTTATGGCTTTTGCTTTCTTTTCTTTTCTTCTCTCTCATCAAATCAAACACCTTTTGTTATCTTTTTTGTTTCTACATTTATTTATTAATTTTGCTTCCATTTCGATCTTCTGTTTACTGTTTAGTATTACACGTGGATGGAAGGTAGAAGGGTATGTCTGGTGTCCAATTTGGGAAGTTCGGTCTGTCTATGTCAGGCCAAGAACGAGTGTTATTAACTGCTACTAAACTACAACTACTACTGGTTTGGTTTCTTTTCTCATAAGGATGCTGCTCTGCACTTCTTTCTCCAATGCCAGATCATACCTCATTTTAGATACCTCCTCACTCGCGCATGGGATAATCATTCTTGTCTTGTGTTTAGAGCCGAACCAATTCATCATCAATATATAACTCACTTAGGTAGAGGAGTGTATTTTTTACTATTTCCCATCATACATCCTCTGCCCAACTTAAAGTAATTAAACTAAGTAAGTGTATGTTTAGATTAACGTTAATAAAATTAAATCTGGTCATAATAAAATCTGGTTAGAATTGAATCAGGTAACGTGAGTTTAAGTGACGTGATTTATGTTTAAATATAATTAAATATAATTGATTTTCGTAACTGAATTATAGTACATATACACAATATCATATCAGCTAGATAGAGAAGTTACCCAACATATTATTTGGTTGGAGGAGAACGGAGGGGAAGAGAGAGATTTTTAAAATCTGATTTCGTTTGGTTCAAAATTTAGGAGGGGAGGGGAGGGGAGGAAAATCCCACAAACCTCAATTTTTTGTTCCCTCCAAAAGTGAGGGAATTAGGAGGGGAAATAAATTTATGACAAAAATAATCCTGCACAAATCTAAAAATTCAAATTTTTTATCTTAGGGACAGCTTTCATATTCTCTCATGTTTCTCTTTTTTATTCCTTGCACATCTGTTATTTCCTTCTTCATATCAACCGTCGTTGTCCCCTTCTTTGGCGTCGCCGCTTCTCAGCGGCGTCGGCCCTGCATCCACAACCCAGCTTCTCTCATGGCCCCTTTTTCGTCACCAATTCCTTGCAGCAGGTATGTGTTAGCAGCATGATTTTGGTTTTTTTTCCCCCTAAGCCCCTTCTTCCTCATTGGTTCCCTCACATCCCCTTCTTCCCTTTTTTTTTCTTCTCACTCATAGTTTTTCTACAATTTCCGTTTTGTTTTGTTCCCATGGCTAGCTCCCTCTTTCGTTTTTATGGTGCATTTGTCTTCATTTTATTGTCACCGTGCAAGGGTCTCGAAAATTCTGGTGTTCTAAAGTTATGGTGAACGCTTAAAGTTATGTAGAATAATTGTTGATGAAGAAGAATAAAGGATATTATATTGTGTTGTTAAATTCAAATAAATATATAAAAGGGTATAAACATAATTTTAATTATAAAATCTCTTCCCTCGCCTCGTAAATCAAATACAAATATATTATTTTCCTCACCTCCCCTCCTATGAACCAAACGTAATAAGTATTAAAATCCTCCCCTCTTTTCCCTTCCCTTCCCCTCCATTAAATTCCCCCTCCTTCGAACCAAATAGTGTAAGTCAATTCTACCAGATCCGGATCAAATTTGTAGAATCAATCCTCTAAATTAATTCCTGAACATCTTTAAAATGATGGAGATGCACGTTTGAGAATCGCAACCAAACATACTCTAACTTTTTACTCAAACATAGTGTAACTCCACAACACTTCTCAAATAGCAATGGACCTGATCCCACAATAGCAACTATCAACTAGAGTTGCTGCAGTGAGGGACATGTGGTATGGCATGACAAAGTGTAGTCGCTCTCCGAAGGTCGGGGTGGGTTGCTCTTACAACTTGTTTGTTAGGCATTGGCTTAGTGCAAAGAGAGGGAGAAAAGAGAGAATTAAAAGAGATGGGAAGATTCACCCTCGGTTGTTTTGATCAATTGGAAAGAGAGGAGATAACTGACATGTGTGTCAAACCACTTTTTAATAAGGTGAGAGTTTATCTTTTGTTTTCCATAATACCCATACATATAAAATATCTACATATTATAATATATAATAAATATATTCATAAATCAATTTTTTATAAATAATTTCATAAAAATATATAAATGTACTGAAATATTTTTATATTTATATAAAATACATATTTTTTATATTTATAAAATGACGCATATTTTACAAAATATATATATTTTGGGTAAAAATGTCAATGTGCACAAAAAGTAACATTCTTTCTTCTATATCCCTCATCTATTTTCATCATATCAAGCAACATATTAATTTACTTTATTTCTCACATCTTTCTACTTATCTTCTTGTTTCTCTACTCGATCTTCCCTCTTATATCTCTTTCTTTTCCCCACCAAACAAAATCTTAAAGTTACTTTCCTATAAACAAATGCCGATGTAGACGCTCTTAGTTGATGAAATAAAGGGGAAAAAGAGAATATGAATAAATAAAAGTAGCACATGCTTGATTCATCTCAAGCGAAGTCCCAATTCGAGATTTATGGATGAAAAAAATTATCATTTAAAGAATTAACTTCACTATGATATGAATGTTCTTTAAATTTTGGAATTGTGCCGGTTTTGAACCTGAGACTTGTTGGCGATTGGAATTTTCAAAACCAACAAACCACAAGAAAACCAACAATGATATAAATATTTCTAACTCGAACAAAATTGTTATCACAAAATGATAACTATGAAACAACCCCATTACCAATACACTAACATGATTGTATAAAAAACTCAAAATAAATTAACGAAAGAAACTCAACCACTAACTAATTATATTTTTCCTTTTTAAAAAACTAATTATATTTAAATTAAACAAACTTATCAACTAATTAAATAAGTTTAAAGTTAAATAAAGTACAAATACACCACAGTAGTGGATGTAGTTGCTTCTTCTTTCACTAATGACCCTTAAAAATGCATATTCCTTGAGCACTATTTGATTCTCTATCGGTACTTCATTACAGTTCTTACATTGAAAAAGATATATTACATATTTTAGAGATTGATCTAATAATCTTTTCCTTTCCAAGTGATATGTTCCCAACTCTTATTACTCTGCATTAAAATATAGGGGAAATTTCCACATGAAAAATCCAAATTCGAGTTTTAACACCGATCTATATTGTTCTATTTTGGTGCTTCGTGAAGGGTGCATGCATTGAGGAGCGTGAACAATGGAAGGGAGTCAGCGACTCAGAGTCAAGGTGGCGGTCGTTAGAGGAAGTGATCTCAAGTGGGGTTTGGCCATGTTAGGTGAGCTGATATAAATTCTCCTGGAAATGTCCACATCAATGAAACTGAAAAGGAAACAAATTACACTCATCACTTGTGGCGGTTAACTTCTCTTTTGTCATTTTCAGCGCTTCCTTTCGCTTTCAATCTCTCTTCTCCACTCCAATCCTGTCCTACAAATTTGTAGAAACTCACGACTTGTTGGATAACTCATCATCTGATTCCGATTCAGATTCAGATTCTTCTTCTTCTTCTTCTTTCACCGACCGACCTTAACAAATGGCTTCCAATGGTTGCTCGCCGCCAATGAAAGCCGCATCAAATGGTGCATTTCAGGGAGATAACCCTCTTGACTATGCGGTTCCCCTCGCTATTTTACAGATATGCCTTGTTCTTGTTGTCACAAGGGGCCTCGCATACCTTCTTAGACCTTTAAGGCAGCCACGAGTTATTGCAGAGATTATTGTAAGTCTTTTTTTCTTCAAATATTCCCCAATCTTATTAAGTTATAGCTTTTCACAGAATTTCAATCTTCACTCTACACTGTGTTTTACTTGACCCAAATGAGTGTAATATAATAATTTAGTGAAATTTAAGATGTATGCGGGGTGTGACTTTAAACAATTATATATACATGCCAAAGTAGGTAGGTACTTATATGTAAGAAATTATAGTTGGATTGTTTGCACAGCCAGCTACACTGAGACTCTAAGAGGAATCGAAGCACACTTTATTGGAGAGTTTGGGAGATTTGGAAATATATCTTAGATGCAATAAGGAAATTTTGTAATTAAGATTATATTATCAAATTACGAATATCGGGTATATATTTCTGGCCACAAAGATTTTTGTAATTTCTGTTGGATTGTGATCTTGCTCTTGCATATGGAAAAGGAAGGTGTATTACAGTTTATATTTCAGTTTCGAAGGGAGGGAAAAATTACAAAATTACTGCTGTGTGATTTTAAAGATTGCTTATTGACAGGGAGGAATAATACTTGGGCCATCAGTGCTTGGACGAAGTACAAGCTATCTGCATGCAGTTTTCCCACCCAAGAGTCTTACAGTATTAGATACTCTGGCAAACCTAGGCATTATATTCTTTCTATTCCTAGCAGGCTTGGAGTTAGATCCAAAATCTCTGCGCAAAACAGGATATAAAGTCCTTGGCATTGCTTTGGCCGGAATAAGCTTGCCCTTTGCACTTGGAATTGGTTCATCATTTGTTCTGCTAAAAACAATAGCCAAAGGTGTAAATAGTACTGCATTTCTTGTATATATGGGTGTTGCTCTGTCCATAACCGCATTTCCTGTGTTAGCCCGCATTTTGGCTGAGTTGAAACTTCTAACCACTGATGTTGGTAGAATGGCTATGTCAGCTGCAGCAGTTAATGATATAGCTGCCTGGATTTTGCTCGCACTGGCTGTTGCCTTATCAGGAAGTAGCCAATCTCCACTTGTGTCATTGTGGGTCTTCTTAAGTGGTTGTGGTTTTGTTGTTTGTTCAATCTTCATTGTCCTTCCAATTTTCAAATGGATGGCCCAACGATGCCATGAAGGTGAGCCTGTTGACGAGGTATACATATGTGCTACATTAGGTGCGGTTCTGGCTGCTGGGTTTGTTACAGATGCTATTGGAATCCATTCAATGTTTGGCGCATTTGTTCTTGGAATTTTGGTCCCAAAAGAAGGACCATTTGCCAGTGCTCTTGTGGAGAAAGTAGAGGATCTTGTGTCTGGTCTATTGCTCCCACTCTATTTTGTGTCAAGTGGACTGAAAACTGATATAGCCACCATTCGCGGGCTGCAATCTTGGGGTCTTCTGGTTTTTGTTATATTTACAGCTTGTTTTGGGAAGATTGTTGGGACTGTTGGGGTATCTCTTTTGTGTAAAGTACCTTTTAATGAGGCTTTAGTGCTTGGATTCTTGATGAATAGTAAAGGCTTGGTTGAATTAATTGTCCTCAACATCGGTAAAGATAGAAAGGTATTTGAATTTCCCTTCTCTCACCGTTGTAATTTGAACTTGTTTGGATGCAAACAAAAGAGCAATTATTGGAGCTTATCTAGTGTTTTTTTTAGTAAATAAGCTTCAATAAGCCCATATCCAATGAGACTCTCAGTTTAACATTTTGCTTGTTCCTCCCTATCATACTGATGGAAATTTAATGTATGCATTTGCAGGTTTTGAATGATCAAACCTTTGCTATTATGGTTCTGATGGCTCTCTTTACTACCTTTATGACCACTCCTCTTGTGATCGCTGTGTATAAGCCCGCAAGGAAGGCAAGAATAGCTGATTACAAATACAGAACAGTTGAAAGGAAAAACACAAATAGCCAGCTGAGAATTCTTGTTTGCTTCCACGGTGCGAGAAATATTCCGTCAGTGATAAATCTGATTGAGGCTTCAAGAGGAACCCAGAAGCATGATGCACTTTCTGTATATGCAATGCACCTTAAAGAACTTTCAGAGAGGTCCTCATCGATACTAATGGTACACAAGGCAAGAAGAAACGGGTTGCCCTTCTGGAATAAAGCTCGTCATGCAGGTTCTGACCATGTCATTGTGGCATTTGAGGCTTACCAGAAGCTGAGCCAGGTGTCTGTCCGGCCAATGATAGCAATCTCATCCGTAGCTAGCATTCATGAAGACATTTGTGGAACTGCTGAGAGAAAGAGAGCCGCAGTCATTATCATCCCATTTCACAAGCATCAAGGATTGGACGGTTCACTAGATATCACACGAAGTGATTTTCGATCGGTAAACAAAAGGGTACTTGAGCATGCACGGTGCTCGGTTGGAATTTTTGTTGATCGCGGGCTTGGTGGTGCATGGCAGGTGTCTGCAAGTAATGTTTCCTATTTCATTACTGTGGTTTTCTTTGGTGGTGGTGATGATCGTGAAGCTCTGGCTTATGGAGGTCGTATGGCAGAGCACCCTGGGATAAGATTAGCGGTTCTTCGCTTTGTAATGGAACCAAGGATTGTAGGAGAGGTTGTGAGAGTTGATGTTGGGGAGTCATCTACTACGGAGGATGAGTTGTTCCTTGCTGAGTTTAAGGTGAAAATAGCCAATGATGCTTCCATCATCTATGAAGAGAGAATAGTGAAAAATGCAGCAGAAATAGTTGCTGCTATCCGTGAGTATAACTGCTGCAATCTGTTTCTTGTGGGTCGAAGGCCAGCTGGTGAACTGGCTTGTTCTTTGAGAACAGGTGAGTGTCCAGAACTAGGACCTGTTGGCAGTTTGTTGGCATCACAAGATTGCGCCACGACTGCATCGGTTTTGGTCATGCAGCAGTATCACTACGGGGTGTCAATAGATTCTATTCCAGACACGGAGGAGCACTCCACTGATACTGAAAGAGATGCAGAATCTGCTTAACGGTTCTGTTCTTATATTGCTGCAGAACGAAGGCATGGGATAGGAGTCTAGGAATAAGAATGTGCCAGCAGGTGTCAGGGCAATTGATTTGCATTAGGTTTGTTTCATGTAGACTTGTTTCATGTTTTTTCCAGCAGTAAGTTTGTTTGTTTTTTGGATTGAGTGTTGTAAGCTAGGTTCATGAAAGCTTATTGAGTAAAAAGTAAAAAGTAAAAACATCACTCTGCTATCCAAAGACTTGGCTGGTTCTATTAAATGTAAATAATTTTGATATTGAAGAAGTTGTATCTTCACTTCCCCTAATGTGCTCTCATAATCTCATTACCTTTTTCTCACCATCCCACACATTCTCATCACCCTTAAGAATACACACCATCTTTTTCTTTTATTTTGTATTTGACCCGGATGAAGTTTAAATTTCTATCGTCACCCTTACCAGAATGTATTTACTTATCATTAGACCAACATTTTATCAGTAAATCTCACCTATTTTGGAAGAGAAAAAGGATGATGCATCGACGGTGTAAAGTTTTTTTACACCGTCAACCAATCAGATTTCAAGGATGTGCCACGTCAATTAATGAAATTGAATAAAAAGATAGATTTTCTCACATCCTTGAAATCTGATTGGTTGACGGTGTAAAAAAACTTTACACCGTCGGTGCATAGAAATTAAACTCATTTTGGAATACAAAGGCTTTGAAAACTAGTATCCATGATTTTTTCGTTTCAAAAAATTAATTTGCAGAATTTTTTTATTTTTTGGTCAATCCAGAATTTTTTTTCGTCTGGCGGGCCGAAGCCCAAATAAAATTCTTGAATGAGAATCTATCTTATCGGGCCATCTAAAAATAAAGATATTAGTCAGGCCCAAGATATATGTGACAGTTAATTTATGAGTTGCAAAAGAGATATTTAGCAGGGAGAGTTGGTTGGTGAATGGTTGCGCGGGGCTTATCCAATGAATCGCGAAAGAGAGTGTGAATGAGAGGCATTAAGGAGCATAAGCAAGCAACAAACGCAGTGGGAACTAAGTTGCACACAATAGAATAGAAATGCAGGCACATTTACACAGTTTGCTACGCCCACACTCACTCCCTTCGTTTCCAAAACCACTCACCTTCTCCTCCTCTTCTTCCAAGAAAAACCTCCCTCTGCAATCTTCAACTTTCACCAGGCCTATCTCCGCTTGCATTTTCCGAAATGTATCCAAATTGCGCATGCTCCTTTCCCCTCCTCGCTGCAACCAACCACCGCGTTTTGAAATTGATCACAAGCTTCGCGGTACAACACAGGTAACTGTAACTTCCTCCACCTGTCTCCTTCCTTTTACCGCAAATGTCGTTGATTCAAATGCATTTCGATTTTCACGTAGGGATTCACTCGTGTTTGCAAGAATTCAGAAGATGCTGGCAAAGCCAATCCGGAATCTTCTTCAGGAGATAATGGATCCACCGGACTTCTCAAGTTTATGCTGTTCTTCGCGTTCCTCACACTTCAAGACTCTCATCCAGCAGCTGCTTCTGATTTCGCCGCCGGTTTGAATCCGATTTCCATTTTTGGAGATTTCGGTGACATAAGCACAGGTTTTGCTTCAGTTAGGAAAATCTCCCTTAAGCTTCTATAATCACAATCATTTATTCTTTTCAGTAAAAATGAAGTACAATTTGAAAACTTAGCAATGCACTGTAGTTAACAACATGACTAGTTTTTCATCTAATTCTTTTAGGTTTTTAATGTTTTAAGTAAAATCAGTTGGATAGAGATTACAGTGCTTCTCGAAAACTAAAATGTTTGTTCTTCTTTTTATGCTCTATCACAGGCCTTTCTGCTAATCTTTTTCTCTGAACTGGGAGACAAGACCTTCTTCATCGCAGTAAGTGGACATCATTCAATGGTTTTATTACTTTCATATCGAATGCAAAATTATAAAGAAACGGAATCGTTGAGTTTTGATTCGTTGACTTCTTTTTTAATTAAGTTTTAACTACTTAAATTTGTGAACATCCTTTGAGAGAGTCATCTCCATTCTTGTCCCTTTTTCTTGAAAAAAGACTAAGTGCAAGAGATTTCTGATGTTCAAGTATAAATATAATCAAGCAAATGTTATGACCCTAGTTATTTGGGTTTTTGATGTCTTGTGCAGGCGCTCTTAGCTGCTAGGAATTCAGCTGGTGTTGTTTTCGTTGGGACATTTGGTGCACTTGCGTATGTTTTAATGTTTCATGGTGATTTAGATGCTCTTGCATATTATACTTTGTTTTGATGGAATTTTTCATGAATAGTCTCGATTCATGATAAGTTGATGCAAGTAAATATGGTCAAAATATTTTCACAAAAATAATGAAACTGGCTATTCAAAATTGTCAAGGAGTTAGCTAGTGAATGATATCAGTAGACTTAAATGGTTTTCTCTGCATACCAACACAAAGTGGTGCATTTGTACTGAATTCTTCAGGCTTATGTTGTGTCTAGAAGTCATCAATAACCACATCATCATTTACATTGAGGTCCACTTTTACGAATGCCTATTATTTTATGTCATGTATATATCTTTTAGTTGTACACTTATCTTCAATGATTAATTTACATTAACTTATTTGATTTTGGCAGGGCAATGACTCTCATATCTGTTGTTCTTGGACGAACTTTTCACTATGTTGATGAACTCTTGCCGTTCAGGTTTTTTTCTTTATTTCCCAGATGTATTTATAAAGTCTGTGATCTGACTTGGTCATATGTTGAAAATAGTTAATGTAATTCTTCACATGTTACAGATTACATTGTGTTACTTTATGTGATGAGTGGCTTCAGGTTTTGAAAATGACTCAAAATGGTGTTTTTCAACTCTGACTAGCTTTTGACCAACCATATAACAGTTTTATTGTAGTAAAATATCAAAAAAATTTGGAACATATTTTTAATCTTTTGGGAAAAATTAATTGATTACTTTGTGATACAAATGTCTCTCTAGCTACACCAAGTTCCTAGTTTTACTTTTATCCAATGCCTTCCTTTAGATTTGCAGTGTTTGAAACCATGTAACTAGAAAGCTTAATCTGACTATGATTATTATGGGGAAATATTACTAGTTAAAGATTAAGAGTGATTTCTACATAATTCATCTGATTGGGTGCTTTTCCCAGGTTTGGGGAAACTGATTTACCTGTTGATGACATTGCTGCTGTTTGCCTTTTGGTAACTATCATCACATCTGTGTTTATGCAAAGGCATTGTGTTTGCTATGGCTCAAACTTTTATCCTTCCCATTCTCTGTTTTAAATGTAACACCGTATTAAGATATTATGAATTGACTTCAGGTGTACTTTGGGGTCTCTACCCTGCTGGATGCCTCATCTAGTGATGGCCAAAAATCAGATGATGAGCAAAAGGAGGTATATTTGGCACTTGCAGCGTAATTTGCTGGATACACGAGCACTGGTTTGAGACCAGTATTCTGCAATTTGAATTGGTCCTTGATGCTTTCTAAGATTTCTACAATTTGACAGTTCATATCTTAACCAGGCAGAGCTAGCTGTTTCGGAGTTCTCTGGAAATGGTGCTGGGATACTAGCTGCCGCTAGCACAGCTGCCAGCACTTTTCTCTTAGTCTTTGTTGCTGAATGGGGTGATAAATCATTTTTCTCTACGATTGGTGAGTGCTAAAGAATTTTTAGTTCATATAACAAACAATTCTGTATTGACCTCTTTTAATTGTAACATCAAATTTTCTCAACAATTTTTTGGTCTGAAAGTATTGGAGATAATAATATATTGCACTGTCCCTATAAAACAAACGAATATGTAAATACATAAATTTATTGCTATTGACAAATCTTAAAGCTGAGTTGTGACTTGTGTGCTTGGTCTGGGATGAGCTGAATGTCAGTTAATTTGCATTGGTAGAATTTTAGTTTATCAATTTCTTGTTGAATTTTCATTCATCTCAAATCGCAGGACATATTATCCTACTTCCTGTCATGCATTGAACTCACCTTGAAATATCCTTGACTGTTTCTTTCCGCTACTATTCAGCCCTTGCAGCAGCTTCTTCACCCCCTGGAGTTATAGCCGGATCACTTGCTGGTCACGGTGTTGCAACTCTGGTAACTCTTCTTTTCAGCAATAAATTCTTGTTTGAAATTAACATTTTGAATTTACCAAAAGCTTCAACTGAAGTGCAACAAAAGAAAACAGAAATATATAAAAATACAGCTAGTAAATATAATCGCCGTGCAAATGAGTTACTTAACACTTGTTCCCATTTTCTAAATGCTTTTCAAACATTACAGAACATCTTAGTTTTTTTTTTTGAAATTACAAAACATCTTAGTTTGAAAACAGCTAAAAGAGATCTGATAAACTCTTTTTTTCCTGATAAGAGCTAGTTAAAAAAACAAAAGAAAAATTGAAATAAATTTGAGGACAACCTTTTATTTCTTATTAAATATCTGTAAATAAATTTGGGCTCTTATTTTCTCAATGTGTCTTTTATACGCAGCTAGCTGTACTTGGGGGCTCTTTACTGGGAACATTTTTGTCAGAGAAGGTAACCACTGAGTTCTGGTTTGTAGCCTCCATCCCGGATATGCAGTGTTTTGTCTATTCCAACTTCATGGGTTTCTCCGCTGCACAAATAGACTTGATTCCATATATTTGGATCTCTAGACATATGCTATCATTTCAAGTAGATCCACGAACCAATTTAACCGAAATGCTAGATAGTGCACCACAGTTAAATAATGGACCTACACTTGTGTATCTGTTTTAGAATATTACTTCACGCAGCTATGAACTAAAAACAATATTGTATTTCTTTTGAAGGTCATTGCCTACATCGGAGGTGTTCTCTTTCTGGTCTTCGCTGCAGTAACCTTATTTGAAATTGTGCAATAGAGGTCAAAAGATATAAGCTCAGGGCTCTATATAAAGACATCAAGAACTCACTGATCTTCGGAGTTTTATCCGTACTACCTTTGTAAAATTTTGTTAATGACATCTACAGGAAAAAAATCACATTGTACTAGTATCTCCTTCAGGAATAGTTGATCTACCTTTCATAGCAACCCTCATAAATTATGCCCTGTTAATTATTGTAAAATTTGTTGTTTTATTTTAAACAAATGATGTCGCATTTTTTTAAATTTATAAACAAGAGGTGCAAATGCCTAACTATAAAGGTTAATGGATGTTTGGAACAATGTTGATTGCTTTCAAACATGGGTTTACACTATAAATGCAGTTAATATGAAAATTGGGGTATGGTTATTTATCAAGCAGGAATATATATGTATCAACTGTGTCAGACATGGGTTACTAATTGTAACATGCAGGCCTAATGCACCTTTTCAATGAGGCTTGAACTTGGCCATCTTGGAAAGCTTATCAACTGCCTCTATCAAATGGTCAACCCTTGCCACAAACTCGACCAGTGAGGAAATGAAGTTGGCCAGTGACAGGGCTGCGGTACTCTCCAAGGCTCTCATCCTAGGTAACAACTCTGTGGTTGTCCCTATATTCTCTTCAAAGGCTCCCACTTCACTACATGGCCAAGAATATTGTCTTCTCAACTGTTTCCTCATTGATTGTTCTGGTGGTATTGATGGCATTATACCATTTGGAATGTTCTGAGCTAGTAGGTGTGAGTTCTTTTCTGGGTGCTTCACCATTCCCGTTTGATCTGTTTTGAGCTTATCAGGGAAGGGTGATTCAAAAGTGGGTGTGATCAGCAGATAAGAATGGAGGTGCATAGAACGTTGTAGCATCTCGGTCGAGCTGTGAAGCTTGTTAATGTGGGAGTTTTTCAAGGTTGATTTCATGCTGCTAATGTCTCTTCCCAGAATCCTTACTAGCTCTGCAGCCTGGTTCACCACCTCTTGGATTTCTGATCGGAACACTGCCCGCAGGTTGTAGGGTGCCTGAAAAGTGAAAACCATCATTTGAAGAATTACAATTTATGATGCATGAGTACTCCATTTTGGCTGCCTGCATAACCAGAGTAAGTAAACAAAGCTTTATACTAATCATTATTTTTAGCTCTCATGTCTCCTTTTACACCTCCTTTCGTGTTGTATTTTTCATTTCTTTTTTTATCATATATCCCAATTGCTCTATCTTCTCTTGCTCAATTGTGAGACAAATAACAATTTAACAACCAAAATCAATTATAAGGAAAAACTTCTCTAAGTAGGTTTTAGGTATCAGTATTTATTCTAAGGGGAAAAAAAAAATAGCTTCATCCAAAGATGCTAAAAGAGTACTCTTTTAAACAAAGTATGATGAATTAAAAAACACATATAAAGTTAGATTCTGAATGATATTACGTAAACAAAATGAGTAACTATGAAGTGATTGTTTTGCCTTGCCCCGTCTTTCTGAATATGGCTCAGACAAGGAATATATTTTCAAGCATATGATCAAAAGATTCTCTTGCTTCGGGCCTCAGCATGCATGTAGCGTAAGAGGATGGCAAATTGACGAATATTCTTGTTGATTAAGAGAACATAATTGAATGTGGGATCAGGGATGCACCTAGGCAAGAATATAGGACACTCACCTCAAGAGAAAAAGTTTATTGGACAAAAAGATATACAAATGTTATATTCGCCCTCTCGCATATTTTTTTCTAGTTCTACACCTAGATCATGTATTCATGTGTACACCGTACTAGTTAAAGAGACAAAAATAAAACCTGAATTTCTGCGTGTACAATGCTATGGAGTGCCATAACTTCATAAGCACAGTGTCGCAACACTGCCCCAACTTCAACATATTGTGACCATGGATACAAAAATTGCAGGAATCGTCCATGTGGTGGTTCCCATTTTGCTGAATCAGCCTTAGCAATCAATCAGGGCAAAAAGAAGGCACATTAATTTTTTTTCAGCACTAAAAAAACTGAAATTGAAAAAGAAAAAAGGAACTGTTTCAATGAGCACATACCAAAGCCTCAAGCTTCGGCCCTGAACTTAAGGTGCTTAAGCATTTCTTATAGGCTGGTTCATCCACAAATTCATCTATGCTAGCCGTGGTGAATTTAGACTTTTGTGACCCCTCTTCTAAATATATCTTGACGCATTCTGATAATACAAAAAAAGAAAATAGTGTTGGTATAAATATATATGTTGTTATTAATTAATCAAAAGGAAGTATATATGGCACCTAAATAAAGTTCAAGTTAGGTTCTGATTGAACTTTTCAGACACAATGAATTAATTAATTAGTCATAGATAGATTTTCATAAGGTTGTTATTTATAACTTTCTTGTCATCTTTATTGGAATTTTGGAGTTGAGGTAGCTTACCCTCAAGTGAATCTGCCACTGAATGGAAGTTTTTAACGAGCTCTTTATGTAGCTGCTCCCCAGCCCATATAGGAAAAACAGAAACATTCACCAACACTGATATCATTCCTCCAATAGCGATTGCATACAAACGATCGATCATAGTTCTAATTGGGTTCCCCATTCTATACCCAGAAACTATGATCAAGCAATGCGTTGCCAATATGATCCTGAAACAGTACTCGTACTGCACAAGCGATGGCCACATTTTCATGAACGACGTTATGACCGCTGTATAAATACCAAAATATCACATGACATGTTAACGTACACTATGAGAAATATATGTTAGCACTGTGATTGATTTTTTAAATTTTTTTTTTTAAAAAGTCATGACAAATTAGTAAAACATAAATAAAAAATTACCAATAAAGAAGATACTAAGACCAATAATAATAGGCTCAGCGACGTGGCCACTGCATAGCGCTATCTGAGCAACAGCAATGGCCATGATTCCAGCTAGCAAGCTTCCCAGCGCTCGATTAAATCCACGATTAAATGTTGCTCCTTCAAAATTCACAACCATGTATTTACCCATCAAAATAAAATACATTAAGACATTGGTATACAATCATTACTGTAATGAAAATCGGACCAGACTGCCCGGACGACTAGTTGAACCGAGAATTGATTAAGTGACAAGTTCATTTAAAAAAGCCAGTAGATTTTAGAACAGGTAAAGACTGGTCAAGTCTGGTGCTATTGCTTGTGATATTACTAGTCTAGTACCAGTACTTGTGCTTTGCATGGTGAGATTTTTCTTATAAGTTAACAACATAAATATTATTGTTTGATTTTGAACTATTAACATAACCAAATAAGTATTTGAATTCTTCTTAAGAAAAAATTAAGCAATCCTATCCAATGCTACAAAATATGATCGATGACCTAATTATCTTGATGATACAAACAATAAAATAAATCAATCAAGATAAATAAAAATATAATGTTTGCTAATATTGAGTAGCAACATACCAACAGTGAATTCGAAGACTAGGACAGCAGTGAGAGTGGCCCATATGATATTAGGCCCAAAGACTTGGTAAGGGGCTTTAAAGAGTTCAAGTAAAGATACAAGAAGAACAGCTAGTCCAACTTTGAGTGCAAATATTATACTACTGTTGTCTTCCTTGCAAAACTTCCATACCCTTTGAATCTGAAACCAATCTCTACTTCCAGATTTTATGCCACTCTCAGGCAGCTCAGATTTAGTAGTTGTAGGAATGTTAATTTTAATGCTCTCCATATTGATGGACCCAAGGTTGACAGATAAAGATAAAACTTCTCTATTAATTCCAAAAATTCTAAAACTTCAAAACTGTCTCATAAAAGAAAACAACAACGGTTTAAATAGTAAATTCTAATTAAATAGTAAATCCTAAATTTAAATAACAAATCCTAGTTAAATAGTAAATCCTAAATCCTAAATAGCCCTGGGATTTGAAATTAATAAAATCAAAATAGCCCTAAGATATGAAATTAAAATAAATAAATGTAAAACTGAAGTCAATCAGCGGGATTTCTTCGGGTGCTCCAACTTTTGGAGATACTGTAGCTCTAATTACTCCGCATCACATTTTCTCATTCATTGTATTATAATGTTTTATCAAAGTGCATGACTAACCTGGCCTGTAAAACAAATTTACAAGGACGAAGCGGTCATGTATGAAGAATGAGCACAAATGTAGTTCATGACTCAACCCAAGTTATATATAGATATATGGAATATGGTTGGAACATAAGAGAGAAATAATGGCCATTCAAAGGGGAAGGTTGGAACTAGGATTTTGGGGCAACTGGGTAAGAGAGATTTATGCATAGGGTTCATCAGACCAAAAGAATTGATGCGACAATAATATTAGAGGAGGGACATGGAAGTAAAAAGTAAAAACAATCTCCTAGATAAGAAGATGCTTAGTCTCAATAATACTCCATGAATGGAGAATTAGAATCGGAAAACTCAAGATTATGCAATTTTCTGTCAACCAAGCCTATTTCAAAGATATATATGCCCAAACTGAAACAGTGGGGAACATGAGACTTAAAAATAGGCAAAAGGGGAAAAAAGTTATTGAAGATGCATGCATGCATACACACACTACATTGGGGAATTAACTGATTATTGCAGAGGCATCTTTGCAACTTCTTTCTAAATCCGTCACTAATGTATTATCATCATCCCATCATTCACTAAACAGAAAAATACAGAAATTCGTTTTTTCACAATAATTAAATATTAATAACACATGTTATACACATGTTATCTTTGATCAGAAATCTTCTTATAAATTGATTTGAGGTAATGATTCAGGAATTCTTTTTGTGGATCTATGTTTTTCATGGAATATCAAAACAATCTTTAGACAAGCCCTGCTTAATTATATTAGGTTTATAGTTTTTTTTTTCCTTACAAAATAGCGAATTTTTAGTTTTGGTTTAAAAAAATTCTTCAAAATATATCCCCAAATTTTAGAGATAACATGTTTGAGTCCCCGGGATAACCAATACACCTAAAGAAAAAAAATATTTTAAAGGACTACTTCTTTCATAATTTTCAATATTTGAAATTGTATTTTTAGTTCTTGAATTTTAGTTTCAGTCCTTGTCAATGACTCAAATAAGTGTATTTCCTAAATTTGTAGACATACTTTAAAGACTTATTTTGAGAGACCAAAACTAAAAAATTACTTTTTTTTCATTAAAAACATATTTAACCCATTATATCTCGTTTCTGCCCCACTAGTAAAAATGTGTTATGTTATTTAAAAATCATTCATGTAAGGCTATAATTGCTAAAAATTATTTTTAAGCAGAAAGGTTAGAGTTTTTTTAATTAATACACGTTTCTAATTATAAAACCTCATTCATACAAAGTTTTTTTTTAAAAAAAACATCATTCATACAATTGTGCATATTAAGAAAACATGCAATTAATTTATGTATTGCTTTTAAAAAAAGTTTATAAATTTTCCATATTTACCCATAATTAATGTATTAGATAGCGTTGAAGAAAATTAATTGCAATTGAGGATTGCAATGATGTGAATGTGTGAATGCAACAATGTCAATGTGTTTTGCTCTAGTTGAGGGCCAGAATGTAAATGCATGCATGCTTAATGGCGGAGTAGTTAAAAATTTGTTATGTAAGTGGACATTACATATAGATATAGTACTGTAAAGTTTGTAATTAAGAATAATGGAACAATATCTTTCAGAAATTAAGGAATATTGAAAGGTATATGGACATCATATATACTGTATAGGCATGAATGGGTAGGGAAATTCTTCCAGGAGATATTTCTCTTTCAATAATCAAAGGCATGAAGGGTCCCTCGGCTTTAATTCCCTTTAAAACGTCTCCTCTAGTAAAGTCTTTTTCTATTAAATTCAAGGGCACATTATCCGCCAATTTATCGGGTTTTGTTGATTTTAGAAGTCCTTATTTTTCTTTATCATCTTGGTCTCAACTCTCAAATTACTTTTCATATTCTATTTTTTTTAATTACTTATCACATCGCATCATGTCATGTCTTTTACTACATTTTTTTTTTTATTTCTACTATTTCCAAAGCCCTTCAACGTTCATTCAATTAAAAACCCAAACATGCACTTGATATTCACATGATAAAGTTAACTAAAAAATGTATGCCTGTTTTTTCTTTTGAATCAATCTTTGTATGTCAATAACTTAGACCAAATCCTTATGGTGTTAATTTTATTTTGAAAGTGGTATTAAAAAAACTAATAACCAAAAAAATTTAATAACCTATACACTAATACTTCTAAAATTGTTCTGTTAAGTTGATCTTGTATTTCTAAATCACATTCTATGTCATTGTAATTTGAGCGTTGTTGTTGGTGGTGATTATTTTTCTTTTCACTTTTTGAATATTTCAAATCGATTAGAAAAGAGCTTGTATTGTGTATGTACGATGCTTTGCGGTATGAATAAAGAACAGTAAATATTTAAATGGTGTAAACCACTAGGGAAAAATAGGAAAAAATGAGAAATAAATGATAAAGCTTTAGATGTCGTCAAATTCAAAATTTCAACTTTATGACTAAGGAATGAAGTGAACTAAACACTACTACGACGCTTAACAGTTTAAAATAATATCATTAAACTCACTAATGATCCATATTCTACCAACACTAACTATAATAATATATTTTGGAAATATTATTAAAATAATATTTACCAATGAAACTAATTTTTTGATTTATTCATACTAAAAACAAATTTTATTAATCAAGTTAAATTTCCAAATCATTTAAAAATTTGGTCAATGTGTTCCCTTTTGCAGTGGCCATCGAAGACAAAGTCCATTTGCAGGCAGACACGACGTTCAAACTTGTCCTGTCTTGGTAAACGCATCCACACAGCGACCTCAATAACAAGACGAAGAAGAAGAAGCAGTTTCAGCTTCAACAGTTTCAGTTACACCTTTCGCCACCGTTAACTTTTGAGATGGGCAACCGCAGCAGCCGGAGGAGCTCCGACCACTCTTCCAAAACCCGACCAAATTCCGGCTCCTACGCCGGCACCTCCGTCCCCCCTCCCGATCGGAAGCACAAACCACCGCCACCACCCTCCGCCTCCTCCGTTGGCCGCGTCCTCGGCCGTCCCATGGAAGACGTCCGCTCCACCTACGTCTTCGGCCGCGAGCTTGGCCGCGGCCAGTTCGGGATCACCTACCTTGTCACCCACAAAGTCACCAACGAGGTGTTCGCCTGCAAATCCATCGCCACCCGGAAGCTCGTTCGCCGCGACGACTTGGACGACATTCGCCGTGAGGTTCAGATCATGCACCACCTCACCGGCCACCTCAACGTCGTCGAGCTCAAGGGCGCTTATGAGGACCGTCACTCCGTCAACCTCATTATGGAGCTCTGCGCCGGAGGGGAGCTCTTTGACCGGATCATTTCCAAAGGGCATTACTCCGAGCGTGCCGCCGCCAACTTGTGCCGCCAGATCGTGACCGTGGTTCACAATTGTCATACCATGGGTGTGATGCATAGAGATTTGAAGCCTGAGAATTTCTTGTTCCTCAGCAAGGATGAGAATTCGCCTCTTAAGGCCACAGATTTTGGTCTCTCAGTGTTTTTCAAGCCTGGTTCGTTTGTTAGTTACTTCCATTTCAGTTCATAAACATTGACTAATGAGTGATGCTTGTACTGAACATTGATTTTTGATTGCAGGAGATGTGTTTAAAGATCTTGTTGGAAGTGCCTATTATGTTGCTCCTGAGGTACTGCGTAGAAGTTATGGACCTGAAGCTGATATTTGGAGTGCTGGGGTTATATTGTACATTCTAATCTCTGGTGTCCCTCCCTTCTGGGCAGGTGAAGTTCTTTCCTTATAGTATTGTATAGCTGCTTGAATTTGAGGATGTTATGTGGTTGTGGATTTGTTTACTGACATGAGCTTTCTGCTATGATTTCGAGCTTCGATTTAGTTCTTATCTATGTATAAGCCTTTTTAACATAGACATTTGCTTTTATTGTCCATGATTTGGTAGTTGGTACCTTACCTTGATGACAGACTAGTGATTTACACATTTCCAATCTTTCTCATACTTTTTTCTTGTTCTTTTTATGAAGAAAATGAGCAGGGTATCTTTGATGCTATTCTTCGTGGACATATTGATTTCGTGTCGGATCCTTGGCCTTCCGTATCTAGTAACGCTAAAGATCTGGTCAAGAAGATGTTACGAGCTGACCCTAAAGAAAGGATATCAGCAGTTGAAGCCCTTAGTAAGTTTAACTCTTCTTGTAAATGCCAATTTATTTGTTCTACTTTTGTCAAAAGTTACTTCTGTATATTATTTTAATCATCTTGACTCTGAGGATAACTTTCACCTATTTATTTTGTATAATATCTGAGAAATAGTATTCATGATTTTGTTTTGTGATTAGTGATTAGTTTCTTTCTTTGAAAGTGACTGCCATGTTTCCTCCATTTGTTAACCTTTTTTTTGATTTTGTATTCATCTGGCTTTGGTATGCTATTTACTGGTTAATTGGCTTGCTCAAGGAATATGATGATTATAATGTATTCATTATACATATACATGCAACATATACCTGAATGGTTTTTCTTTTTCTCTTCTCATCCTTTTTCTCTGTGATGGAGCATTGAGCTGTATCTTGGCAGTTTGCTTATTTGAGTCAACCAGTCATAACAATATGTTAAATATACACTCCAGGTCATCCGTGGATGAGAGAAGATGGAGCACCGGATAAGCCTCTTGATATTGCTGTTTTATCCAGAATGAAGCAATTCAGGGCAATGAACAAGCTGAAGAAAGTAGCTCTGAAGGTAAATAATCTTATACGCCATTTTTTCTGTGCAGATCAAGTTCATCATCATAGTCAAGTATTTTTGTAAATATGTAGAACTACCATTATATTGAAAGCCTTGATGACTGAAAATGGTATATATATTAGTTGCAACTTGCAACAGACAAATTAATAAATAAGTTGAAGGAATTCATAACTGAACTGGATCAAAGGATCATATAAGAAAATTCTTTTATTTTGTTACAGGTTATTGCTGAAAATCTTTCTGAAGAAGAAATCATTGGCTTGAAGGAAATGTTCAAATCCATCGACACAGATCACAATGGAATTATCACTTATGAAGAGTTGAAAGCTGGTCTCCCCAAACTGGGTACCAAAATTTCCGAGTCTGAAGTGAGGCAGTTGATGGAAGCGGTAAGATTTATGTGATTTTGCTTGATTATACCCTAGCTTAGGGGTGCATTCAGACAGCCTGGTCTCTGCTCGGTGATAATTGATGATAATGTTTGATGGGAAATAGACTCTACCATGTAGAGCAGATAAGTAGGTATATGAAATTTTTATCTTACCAGTCTTCCATGTTTGTTAGTTAATTCAGAGAGACAGATGCTAGATGACCTTTGGCCCTATAATTTTATTTTATTGTCTGCAAAAACAATTATACCCAATATTTCTCTGCTCTAGTAATTGATTATATATTGCTATGAATTTTGAGTAATTATACTAGTTTGCAGATTATGTTGCTTAGTTGTATTTTTGTGCCTTAACCACATGAGTTTTGTTTCCCATAGCTCTCTGTATATGTCCAATGTTATGAACAAACTGATCATTCTCTGCAATTTCATCTCCTTGATGATTCTGTACCCAGATTTGTGCTTGTAATGAACATGATCTTTGTATAATCACATATGTATTAGAACAATCATGAAATAGTGTCTGTTTGTTTTTACGTTGTAGATTACATTTGTTGCCTCGGAATTCTAAACTGCACAATCCCATAGCCATAACATGAAAGGAGCTCATAGAGTCCACTGACATTCTATTCAATAGAATTGAAAAACAAACATAGCCTAGTTGGATTTGGATAGTATATTTAATGCTGCTTCACGTTGTGATTACAATTTACAAGTTTACCGCTTCTCCTGATTTCAGTGATGTTTTTTATCTAAACTAATTATCTGATTCTCAGGCTGATGTAGATGGAAATGGAGGCATTGATTATATGGAATTTATAACAGCTACCATGCATATGAATAGAATGGAAAGAGAGGACCACCTATATAAAGCTTTTGAATATTTTGACAAGGATAAAAGCGGGTAATCTCTTTTTTCATATTTTTTTGGATCAGAATGTCTTACTATTCTTTTGTGTTCTCACTCATTACATGAGGCACATGAGAGGGTCCTAATCTCTTCTTTTTCATTTTTTATTTTAATATACCAGCATTACTACCGCCTTGAGAGGGTCCTAATCTCTTCTTTTTCATTTTTTATTTTAATATACCAGCATTACTACCGCCTTGGATGTTGAATCTTGGTTTCTTTTGCTTCTGTTTTCACAGGTACATAACAAGGGACGAGTTGGAAACTGCCCTTAAAAAGTATAATATGGGTGATGAGAAAACTATAAAGGAGGTCATTGCCGAAATTGATACAGATAATGTACATGCTTTCTTCTTTCTTTACTTCCTTTTTCTTGTTTATTTATTAATTGCATATCCAAGTTAAATTTCTAAATTTTTTGCAGGATGGAAGAATCAACTACGAAGAGTTTGTAGCCATGATGAGGAAAGGAAACCCAGAGTTGGTTACGGACAGACGTCGCAAGTAATTACGTTGATCATAAAATGCCTATTTTACTGGGTTGAGGCTCAGGCTCTGCAGGATTTAGTAATTCGGGTGATTTGCATTCACTGCTCTTTTTTCACATGACACATGTTGTATCTAGTGAGAACTCTTTCTTTGACAAATACATGTTTGATTGCTCCTCTGCAACCCACGTTTAGACCCCAAAATCATGTTCATTTATAAGCTACAATAGCTAGCTTCTTAACTAACTTATTTCCAATACACATCCAAACATGCACTTTGCTAGTAGAGATTGAGCACAATTTTCTTCCACTGGTTAATTAATTATACATGATGAATGCCATGTACTCATGTACAAAGTTTTTAGGCAGACATTTTCTCTGTCAAGGAATGTTAAGGAATATTGTAGCTTATATCAGAAACAATATTTGGACGCATTAGGCCTTATATTATATAGTTTATCATTTTTGCATTATCTTATAAAAAATGAATTGTCAAAGTAAACTAAAAAAAGTGAAAAATAACAAATTCCTGTAAAAATTCATATTCGTATATTATCTTATGATTTTTTTAATATAATATAAATTATTCGACTATATAACACCAAAGAACAAATTTTGAAGGAAGTAAGATAGATTAATGAAACTGATTGAGTTGATTGAGTTGGTCTAGTGGTTCACCACGTCATCCTTTAAGAAAGTGGTCCTCTTGCAAATGCAAATAGAAAAAAGTACTCCCTCCGGTCCTTATTACAAGAAACAATTGACTTTTTTGGTTCATAGAATAATTAATGTATCTTTTACTAAATATAGACTAGATACATCAATTACATAATGAACCTAAAAAGTCAAATGTTTCTTATAATAAGGACCGGAGGGAGTATTAGTCAGCCTCTTGCCACTCTGACAGTGGGGTGAATGATTAGGCTCATGGTTGGTTGGTTGTGAGATACTTTGGTTAACACTAAAAAGAGAAAAAGATAGAAGAATAATAAGGCAAAAGGAAGAATTTGAAGGCTTGAAAAGGAAAGTAGAAAATAAACATGCATGGTCAACGGAACAAAATTGTCAAACCCATAAAGAAACCATTGAAATTACAAGTGAGATTAATTTCCTCTCCACTCTCTTTTGTATTGAGATCCGTTGATTTCGCACTCAAACAAACAAATAACACAAACCAACTTCATTTTCGCGCACTCTAAAAAAAACTACCTGTCTTCACCTTTCAAATTTTCAATGCTCTTCCTTCACTCTCCAATTGTTTCTTTCTTCTATTTTCTCCTCATTTCAAAAACTCACAAATCAGAGATTAATCAAGTTTTGCGGTTAAAGTTCTGGAATAATAAAATGAGTAATGAAAAACCCTTGAAACCATTTGTTTTGTTGATTCATGTTCATCACAGAAACAGAACATAAACAACAAGGGATCATAATAGTAGTTGTAGTAGTGGATCATAGTGATGGAACAGAAAAGCATTTTGATATCAGCATTGGGTGTTGGGGTGGGAGTGGGCGTGGGGATTAAGTTGGCTTCTGGACAAAATGTTGGCAAATGGGGAGCGAATGATTGTTCCTCGAGCGCCATTACGGTCGAGAAAATGGAGCACGAAATGCTACGGCTAGTTGTTGATGGCAGAGAGAGCAATGTCACTTTTGATAATTTCCCTTATTATCTCAGGTATTCCCACAACATGCAGTTTTCTCTATTCCCTTTTCCTAATTTCCAGTGTTGTTATTTCCTAGTTTGATGTAATTAGCATAACTGCAAATCTCCTTATGATTTTTTCCCAATATGGTTGGTATGGTATATATAATATTGAGATGATTTTATGTCATCTTCTGCCAATTAACAAACAATAAGTAGCAGACACATGTTGAGATGATGTTACAGATTAACACAACATAACCTTATATGGTGATTAAATGTGGATATTGTTCATGAACTGAGAATAACAATCAACATATTTAACATGTGTACTTTGGAATTGAAAATTTTACTCAATAATAAGTCATGCCCCATCTATGAAGTACTTAAATGAAAGCATAATTTCTGAGATCTGCTACTTCATTATACCAATTCAATCTCTTTTCTGCTATAACCCTTCCTGTTTCACATGCCATGACAGTGAGCAAACACGGTTGTTGCTGACAAGTGCTGCCTATGTCCACTTAAAGCATGCAGATGTTTCAAGACATACCCGGAATCTTGCTCCTGCAAGCCGGACTATCCTACTCTCAGGGCCAGCAGGTTAGTCGAAACCTGCTATTTCCTAGAGAGAGATTGATAAGCTTTAATGTTTCTCCTTTAACTAATAAAATTTTCTTTTATTACAGAATCTTACCAACAGGTTCTTGCCAAGGCTTTAGCTCACTACTTTGAGGCGAAGTTGCTTCTGTTAGATTTAACTGACTTCTCATTGAAGGTAAGTGTAAAAAGTTATGGTGTCATTCAACTTTCTTTTGTAAATTATTGTAAATTGTAAATAACGGTTGGTCTGTCATCTGTACAGATACAAAGTAGATATGGTTTTGCCAACAATGAATCTGTAAGCTTTACCTAATTTAACTTTTATTTGTTTTACTTCTAAACATCTTAGATGAACACCCCCCCTTATTTCTTGACCTAACGTTCAGGCTCCTGTTCTTTTCCCTTTGTTTTTTGTTTCAGTCTTTCAAAAGATCTACTTCAGAGTCAACTTTGGACCGACTATCTGACCTATTCGGGTCTTTCTCAATATTTCCACAAAGAGATGAGCCTAAAGGTATAGAATGATGAACATTTCCCAACCTAGGTGGATAACTTACTTCATAATAACTGAATGCTTTATTAATCTTCTAATACATGACTCTTGAACCTTGTTTTGGTTTCAATAATAAGTTTTTATGTTTTATCAGGAGAAAAGTATTAATGATTATAACATGTACTTGATGAACTCATGCTGCATAAGTTTTCAGGCTCTAGATAGGGTAGCAGTGCAAGTAGCTTTAGCAGTCAATTTTTATAGCTACTAGCTACTTCTCTCTTTGTTGGGGCATTAACAATTCTATGTGATGGCAGTGATGCACACTTTGTTTAACAGCTAATCAAAATTATATACCTAACCAAAAGCTTTTAGTTCCAGGAAATATCCACAGGCAAAGCAGTGGAGTGGACCTCCGATCAATGTAAGGAGAATAGGTGTTTATGAATATATTTTGTTGCTAGTTTATTTATATTATTTCTTAGTTTTTTCCTTTCTTTTTGTAGGGAGCCTGAAGGATCTTGTAATCCTCCTAAACATCGGAGATATTCGTCCGCATCTGCAAATATTAGTAGCCTTGGTTTGCAAAGCAATCCTACAAATTCAGGTTGCTAATTAACTTGATTTACTTGTTCCATCAGCTGGAGACATAGTTTTCAGTATAGTGAACCTGATTTAGGAATTGTTGTGAATGCTTAGAGTATAAACCTGAGAAGAAAAGAGGATAATTTTAAATTATGTTTTCTTGAATACACTTAGAAACAGAACCCAAATTTGTAATGTGGTGTTGCAAAATGTATGTTTATAGAAATAGTTTTGAAAATGGGTTGGATTCTTAATCTTTCAGTATGAGAAATAATACAATGTAAAGTCAAGCCACATTCATATAGTTTGTGGAGGTCAAATATCTTCGCTCTTGTTTTTTGTCTTTGTTCTCTCTTCTAATCCCTTACATCCTCTACCTTTAGCTCCTCTGAAGAACGTTACCAACTGGTCTTTTGATGAAAAGATTCTCATTCAGACTCTTTACAAGGTAATGTTACTTTTGGTAATATGAGAGATTTTTGCTTGAACGCATTAACATATTTTTTTAGGAAGGCTTTACATGGTATTTGTTTGATAAATTGAAATTTCACTTGCAGGTTTTAGTTTATGTGTCAAAAACCTTTCCCGTTGTGCTATATCTACGGGATGTTGATAAGTTGTTACATAGATCGCAAAGGATGTATAAACTATTCCAGCAACTGTTGAAGAAATTATCTGGACCAATTTTAATTCTTGGTTCACAAGTTCTGAATTCTAGTGATGATTGCCTAAAAGTGGATGAGAGGCTTACTTCCCTCTTCCCCTACAACATTGAAATCATGCCACAAGAAGATGAATCTAACCCTGTCAGCTGGAAATCTCAATTTGAAGAGGAGGTTAAGAGGATACAGACTCAGGATAACAAAAACCATATCATGGAAGTGCTCGCAGCCAATGATCTTGATTGTGATGACCTGAATTCCATCTGTGTAGCAGACACAATGATTCTCAGTGACTATATAGACGAGATTGTCATGTCAGCAGTTTCTTATCATTTAATGAATAACAAAGATCCTGAGTACAGAAATGGGAAACTCGTTATTCCATGCAGTAGGTGAGACTGGCAACTTTAACTGCGTGAACTATCTACATTTGATATACTTACATTTTTTTTTTTTGAAACAGTTTGTCCCATGCATTCGGTATATTCCACGAGGGAAAATTCAGGGGAGGAGATACATTAAAATTAGAAGCTCAAACAATAACATCGGAGGTTAGTATTGCCTGTTATGATCGCACACTAAGTTGTTAATCATATCTACCAGGTACTCATATGACATGTATGTCCTTTCTCTCTCTTTTTGAATTATGTTGTATAAAGCAGAGAGAGGAAGGGGCTGTTGTGAATCCAGAAGCAAAATCTGAAAATCCTGCTCCTGATATAAAGGCTGAAGCAGAAAGACCAACTTTAGTCGAAAAAACTGAAGGTGAAAATTCAGTTCCTGCACCCAAAGCTGTAAGCATCCTCCTTTGTTTTTAATTTTAATATTCATAATGATTTGATTTTAACAGCATTGAGATCATGCTCGCAAGTCTCTCATCAACACAACAACTTCTATATATAATATATCTATTAACTCTAGGTCCCCATCTCAAATGTGAATGGTGTGGTAGATGGTTTTGGTGGTTAGCTATATATCTCATAAGTGTTTTCTTTTACTATGTTATGATGAATTTCCCTTTTGGTTTTCTGTAAATTTATTTAATATCAAACATTCACTTGTAGGAAGTTCCTCCTGATAATGAGTTTGAGAAGCGAATAAGGCCTGACGTAATACCAGCAAACGAGATCGGTGTAACATTCTCCGATATTGGTGCCTTAGATGAGACCAAAGAATCGCTACAAGAACTAGTAATGCTTCCTCTCCGAAGGCCAGACCTTTTCAGTGGCGGCCTTCTAAAGCCTTGTAGAGGAATATTACTATTTGGGCCTCCTGGCACCGGAAAGACAATGCTAGCAAAGGCCATTGCAAACGAGGCTGGAGCGAGTTTCATCAATGTATCCATGTCCACCATCACCTCTAAATGGTTCGGTGAAGATGAGAAGAACGTTCGTGCTCTATTCACACTGGCAGCCAAAGTCTCCCCAACTATTATATTTGTTGATGAGGTTGACAGTATGCTTGGGCAGCGAACAAGAGTAGGGGAGCATGAAGCCATGCGTAAAATAAAGAATGAGTTTATGACACTTTGGGATGGGCTTATGACAAAACCAGGGGAGCAAATCCTTGTTCTTGCTGCAACCAATAGGCCATTTGACCTGGATGAGGCAATTATCAGACGATTTGAAAGGAGGTAACTAATAGTTCTTGATTTACTCTTTCTTCTTGTTGCTACAATCTTTCTACTTCCTTCATTTATCTTCTATACGTTTATACTTCTTGGTTGTAAATTCAAGTTATAGGAAGGGAAAGATAAGATAACAATATGTGACATAAATGCTATGCGTGTGTAACAATCTGAATACCCTGAAATGTACTTACTACAATGCTCATCATTGATCACAGAATTATGGTAGGACTACCATCTGTGGAGAACAGGGAAAAGATATTGAAGACTCTTGTGGCTAAAGAAAAGGTGGACGAGAAACTTGATTTTCAGGAACTCGCAACTATGACAGAAGGATATACCGGAAGTGATCTAAAGGTTTCTACAATTCTTTATTATCATTTTACCATGGATGTAACTGTCTTGTTACAACCTGCAAATGTTTTCATTATTTTGAACTTTTGATGACTAACTTTTTTCATGGTCATTAATTGTTAATTGCAGAACTTGTGCACAACTGCTGCTTATAGGCCTATTAGAGAGTTGATACAACAAGAAAGACTAAAGAGTTTGGTAAGTTTACTACTTCTTTCAAGATTTATTACAATCCCCAGATTATATGATTATGATGTTGACTTTTCCATTTTTCTTAGCAGGGGAAAAAGCAGGAAGATGTTGAAGGACAATATAACAATGTCCATGATGAGCAAGGAAAGCAATATGCAACAAGAAATGGCAACGATGCTGAGGACGCAGAAGAGGAAGTCGAACAGGAAAGAGTTATTACCCTAAGGCCTTTGAATATTCATGACTTCAGAGAGGCAAGGAGTCAGGTAAGACTGTTGTATAATTAGCCAAGAAACTTCTTATGATACCCTCATTCTCTAACTTAATCGTTTATGCCTACTTCCTTTGCTTTAATTTAATTTAATCAGCAGACATGAAAATATTGGTTCTTGGTTTGTTTTGTCTCTAATATATGTGTATTTATATTACTTCATTTGATCACCTTCTTGGAACCCAGGTCTCCGCAAGCTTCGCATCTGAGGGGGCTGGAATGAGTGAATTGAAACAGTGGAATGATTTGTATGGGGAAGGTGGTTCAAGGAAGAAAGAGCAGTTATCTTACTTCCTTTGAAAATTACCAAAGTAAGAAAGCAATTAGGAGTTTGTCACTGATTATACATACGTGTATAAGTTTCAATTGTATCTTTTAGCAATGTTTGGTTTTATTTTTTTACCATAGGATATGAGCATTGTTGTAACTAATAGCATAGCTTAACTAAGAGTTTTCTCTAACCCTCTCACACAACACCCATTTTCTACACGTATCAGTACAATGAGCACTGATACGTGGATATACAATTTTTATCCGACACCCTTCTGACATACTTCACATTAGTGGCGGCGACAAACATTTGCAACCCGTTAATGTGTATGGAAAAATATCTAACAAAACTGTTTGTTGGCCATCATTTCCATTGTTTCACAACACTGAGCAGGTGTTTCGGCCTAATTTAGATTTATTGGGAATATTCAATATAGTACTGTGATGTAGTGCTTATAAAAAAGTCTTGATTAGTGGAGTATAATACATGATCCATGAAGGAAAGACAGAAACTTTTATAACAAAGATTCCCATACGAAGCAGGAAATGAGAGAAAGTAGTATGAGTCAATGAACTTTATATCCCAAAAGGAAGCTTAATTAGTGGACCTAAAAAGAAGTATGTTCATCGTTTTCTTATGAGTTGAGCATCAAAGTAATTGGTATGCGAATTTGATTATTATAAAAAGGATGAGTTACATTTGTATTGTTCATACTTTAACCGGCTTATTTTAATTATGAACATAGGTCCCAAAACTTAACAGGTTCTGAGTCTGAAATATTTTGAAAACATCTGAGTGTATTTTACTAGGTTATTTTTAGTTAATATATTTATATTAATAATTTTATATGATGATAAAAAAATTAATTGTCTTAACTTTTAGGTAAGATTTTGTGAAAACATGGTCCAGGAATCAAACGGTAGTGAAATCCACATGAGAACTCCTTGGGTGACCCCATCAATCACATCATTTCCATGAAGTGTTATTAAGATTAGAAAACGAAATGTATATCCATTATCAATCATTTTCTTCAAGTGGGGCATCATTTGTTGAAATTGGAGTCTTTCATGTTGTGCTGAAAACGTTAACGGTTGGGATTGCAATGGTTTGCGTTGAAATGGAATTGAATGTCAAAGCAAAGCTTAATAACTACTCCCTTCGTTCCTATATATAAGTCACAAATAACTAAACCTCTTAGATTAAGAAAAGTAGTTACTAGTAATAAATTTGTAAAAAAAATGATTTACTTTTCTAGATTACCCTTATTTACTTTCCTATGATTTTCTCTCTCCAAGTTAATACTTCTAAAGTTTATCATCTCTTTCATATTAAATATGAGGGTAAACTTGGAAAAAATTATTTAATACTTCCTAGATATTAGAAAGTGACTTATATTTTGTAACAAGATTTTTTCAAAAAATGTGACTTATAATAGGGAACGGAGGGAGTATCATGTTGTTCTGGCGGCTACTTTTCCCTTGTAGTATTTCTTTTTTCAATATTTTAAGTCGTGAAATATGGAAAAGTATTTTTGGATGAGTTTTGGGGCTTTTTGACCAAATAAATACCCTTTTAGAAATAATTTATCACCTTACGGTAATTTCCAAATTGTTTTTTCACCTTATTTGTAATTGTAGCTACTAGCTAGTGATCTGCACTCAAAGAGGCGTACATGAAATAGTTGTTAAATCAAATTAAGAAGTTGGTTTAGGAGTAAGTAAATAAATTTCATAATATTGAGAATACAAGTTTAAATGTTGAGAAAACATATGTTTAGATAGATATGTAACAATTTCTTGACCAAGTGACAACAACATCTGTAAAAAATAAATTAAAATACATATTAAACAATGAGTGAGATTGATAAACATATCAAACAACATCTGTAAAAAAATAAATTAAAATACATATTAAATAATGAACATATCAATTACTCCCTCCGTTCCTATATAACTGGTATTTTAAGGTTGTTGCACAAGTATTAAGAAATAACAATTAATATTCTTGTTTTACTAAAATTATTATCTAACTTCCAATTACACCCTTTATCTCTCTTATTAATTCTAACTTTTCAATTTGTCTACCGCCAATAAATGAATGGTACACTTGGTAAAGTATAATTAATGCTCTCTTGAAACTTTAAAAGTATTAGTTATATAGGAACAACAAAAGAACCGAAATAGTATCAGTTATTTAGGAACGGAGGAAGTAATAAATATTGTCAAATACCCAATACTTAATGTCTACTCATATAATTTATGACAATTTCAAAATGTTACAAATTATGAATATATGGTTTACTTTATTTTATAGGCAAATGTTAATTTTTAAATTTGATCATCCTCAGCGTTCGAACTTTGAATTCTTCACCCACCAAACTCTTATGTCATACCTCTTACCACTTAAATTATAGTTAAGAGAAAATTAAGAATATTTGGTATTCAGCATTATTATTATTTATGTGTTTCCATATCATTTTACAAATTGTTATGAATACATCTCAAATCTCCAATGTGATGTCTGAGCTTGAATCAGAAACAATAAAAGCGAGCTTTCTCTTTCTGCTATGAGAATTGAGATAGATATTAAATCAAAATTGCCCTCTCTCACTCTATTTATTTTACTGACTCCTATCACATGACTTCCCTGCAACTCTGCACAATACTGACAAAATTTTATTAAATAAAGCAAACAAGAGAAAACCACAGTCTCTGTTTTCCTCTGCCACTCACACCCACCATTCCTCTCTATTTTGCAATTGCATCCTCCATTAACACTTTCCTTCTCTTCCCTTTTTCTCCCAAAAATATCAACTCCTTTTCTCACTCACTCTCCACATCTAAAAAGGCAAATCAAACCACACTCACACTCACTTTGGTTATACTGGCTCTCCCAACTATGGAAGCTTTTAGTTTGCTCAAATACTGGCGAGGTGGTGGTGGTGCTGGGCCTGGATTACTTCTCACACCATCCTCTTCCTCTGACACCACCACCACTATTTCCACCACCGCCGCCGCCGTAGCTCAAACTGATAACACAACCGACAGCAGCAGCACCAGCGACGATGACGACGACGGCGGCGATGACGGTCCTTTCTTCGACTTAGAGTTCACTGTTCCCGATGAATCAGAAGACGGTCAACAAAACCCAAATCACACCCACCCAGAAGAAGAAGAAGAATGTGATGAAGGTGAGGGAGAGGGAGAGTTCAAGTTCACGCTGTCACCTTCAAGCAACGACCGTGCCGCTTCGGTTTCTCCTTCTGACGATTTGTTCTTCAAGGGGAAGATAGTAGAGGTGGACCCTTCTTCTTCCACCGAATCCACCGCTAACAAACCTCAGTTCACCGCTTCATTGTTGAAATCCGCCACCAAACTTCGCGTCTTCATGTCGGGTCTCAAGAAACCAAAACCTGATTCCTCTGCTCCGAACCCGGAACCAACCAAGAAGAACCACCACCACCAGCATCAGCAGAGGGTGAAATTCAAAGTGGAGGAAGTTCCAATCGTGTCTCTGTTCACCAGAGACCACAGCTCCAGAGTCAACAAACCGCAACCACAGAACGAAACAGAGGAGTCATCACCACCTTCGGTTTCAGAGGAGAAGCGTTTCTCCAAGGAGGTAGTGATGCACAAGTATTTGAAAATGGTGAAGCCTCTGTACGTTCGGGTTTCTCGTAGGTACGGGGAGAAACTAGCGGCGGAGGGAGGGGAACGTATTGCGGAAACTGTTGTCGGCAAGGGTCAAAAACAGGGGAATCTCCCAGCGAGGCTTCGGGTTGTGTGCAAGCATTTGGGGAAGAGCCGTTCGGCCTCTTCGGCGGTGGCAGCTTCTCCGCCGGCGGCGGCGGCTGAATCTTCGAAGCGGCGTGATGACTCGCTGTTGCAGCAACAAGATGCGATTCAAGGGGCCATTTTACACTGCAAGAGATCTTTCAATGCCTCCAGAGGTAATTAATACACTTGTAAATTGTTCATGGTTGATGCTACTAGTTTTTGAAGAGTTTTGGTTTGTTCATGTTTTGAAACAGGTTGTGAATCTTCTCAGTTGCCACGTTCTGTGAGTGACCCGTTGCATGATGTATCCAGTGAATTATCAAGGAAGTCTACTACTGAAGGCAAAGACAAGAGATTGCCTTTGAAGAATGAAGAAAAATGAGTTGAGGGGTAGTTTGTGTGAAAAGGGTAAATGTTAGTATTTGAAAACTAGCAGGATCTGTAGTAGTAGTACTAGAAGGGTAAAAAATGTAAGAGAAGGTAGAGTTTGAGATGAAAGAAGGAAGCTACTTGCGACCTTGCTCATTAGGATGATCAATGCCTCTTTTTCATAGTACTGTTAACTGTAAAAGCTCTTCTCTCCGATAAAGAGAAAGAAAAAGCAGATATTTTCTGTGTAATTTTGTGTATATCTATGTAGGAGTAGCTAGTAAGCTGCATTCTAATCCAGTAATCCATAATACTGAGTAGAAAGGAATATTGCTATGGAAGGAAGCATTACATTCATTAATTTTGTACTATTGTTGTAAGTAATCTATGTTTTAAAATCTGGCTTACCAATCTAATGTTCCTAATTGGGTTTTATTTGGTAAGCTGGTTCTCAAAGAATTGGTTTGTATTTGAAAGAAGGAAATGATTTTTTTGTCAAATCGTGATTGTGTGGCGATAATTTAGTCTTACAGCTATTGACTGTGGGTATTTTAGTCATTTTGTTCGGGGGATAAAAAGCACATGAAAGTTAATTATATTCCACTTAAAATTCATATGATCATTATGTTTGAAAATTTTATTAACATGATAGTTACTCGAGAGGAGGGGAAGAGAAGTGGGAAAGAAAGGGACATGAGCAGTGAAAGTAAGTAGATTTTTCATTTTCTTTTGGGTGATGAGGAAAAGAGGGTTTGACTGAAGAAGATAAAGCAGGGAAGGTAAGGATTGAAATGGGAATTCAGAGAGGAGTTAAAAATACATAGCCTTTCCTTTGGCTGCTTGTTTGTTTGTTTTGGGTGTTAGGCTCTGCAATGCAATGCAAAGACATGTGTATCGGAGTTGGCGAAGCTGTACACGTCTTGTTTTATATTTTGGTGCATCCAGTTTGTGTCGGGATACGAAGTCGCAGGTTCAGTTTGTCTCTTTGTGCTTCATTTGGTTCCTATTGTAATTTTAATCCATACACACACGTGAGATATCACATAGGATGTGATAGAAAAATAACAATAATGAAAAAACACAAGATGAGTTGAAATAATTTGTAAGAGAATGAAAATGGGAGTGTATTAAAATTCAATGTAAATCTTGAACACTCTATTTTGCACCCTCATTTTTTAAATTTAAAATTGCCTCATTTTCTCTTCCACATTCTTATACTCATCGGTTTTGAAAATTTGATATCATAAGATCTCCTTTACTAGACTTTTTAAATTTTCGTTGCGCTGTCAAAATTCTTGTGAATCCCTTTGCTCTGTCACACTATTCACCTATAAGGTTTGGATATAAGACATGTAAGATTCTAGTTGAAGTCGTTGGATTAGTTATGTAGCTTCTTTATTAGCATTTTGTTAAGGATAGTTGGATATAGATATGAGATCTCTTTCTTCCATCTACTTTTTCTTCTCTTTTTTGATTATTTTCTGAATTTATAACTCGTATGAACTCATCCGATAGAACCGTTACCAGCAAAATCAAACATGACCAACCCGTTGTTAGTGAACGGTCGGTGGTGATCCTAATTGAGTGGCATTTTTCACCCGACAATACCGACGTTGGAGACCCAAAACCGCCCAGTGAATGACCCTAAATTAAAGTATTTCGCCAAGCGCATCCTATGTTTGTGTTGACAATCACGGTGGATTTTAGACCCATGATTTGAACCTGCTTGGCTGCTTGATAACCCACTTCCTTAAATCCCTCTCATGAAATTATATCAACTTTGTCGTCATTATTTTGTTTCAGGTGACACCTTAATATATTCATGACAAGATATAAGTCCAGAACTGATTGCTTTAAAGAGTTTCAAAGTGACGTGGATGGATAAAATGGAGACAAATATGAGCATAATTTGACAGTAAAATTGCGTGCTTGTCTAGAGAGGATAACTTCTCGTTTAACACATCTTGTATTTTCCTGGGTATTGTGTGGTTATAGTTGTAGCTGTGAGCAGGAATGCTTTCAACATTACATATTACACGAAGGAGGAAGTACATATCGTGGTTAGTTGTAATACAAACATTTACGTTGAAGAAATAAGTTAATACTATTGACGGTGGATACCATGACTAAAAAGAAATTGATGAAAGTTGGATACTTACAAATAGTAATATAATTATTTCACTGTAATCAATTGTGTTGACTGATTTTCCAGAGATAACAGTAGTTTTATTTATTGCTTTTTATTATCGATATTCAAAATAGAGTAAAGAATTACCAACAAAGTCTAACACTATTGGTAAATAGTTGAACTTCTTAAACATTTAGTTCATAGTTGAATTCTCAATCGGTGCATGGAGAATTATTTATTGAGAGATGTTAATCAGTTCATTTAACGTGATCTCAGAGTCTTGAGAGATTAATCTCATAGTTGTTTTTGTGAGATTCATAAGAAAAAGATAGAATAAAGAAATACCAAAGTGAGAAAGACAACATCTTTTTGTGAGTAATAATACATACACTCTTCAAGTTCACTTTATCACTCATCTCATTTTTACATATATTTCTTCATATTTTTCTCTGCATTTTCTGTCACATCATACATCATATCACTTATTTCTCCATTTTCTCTTTTCATTTACCTAAGGTGAAGGTAAAAATGAAATGTTAAGAAGTGTGGTGTTGTTTTTCACACACCAAATAACTTCTTTTAATTACTAAAATACCCTTAAATAAAAAATGTTATTTACATATTTTATATACATATTTACATTTGCACTTGAACTTAAATTCAAAATAAGAATTAATTTTTCTTGCATAATTTTAACTTTCAGAACATGAGTTTTCGTTAGTAAAAAGTTTTATAATCGAGATAAAAGTCAAAAAGTGTAAATTTTTCGCTTCGAGTAGTTCAAGTTCCAGACAACAAACTTATTTTAGGGTGATAAAGGAGTAATGATATATACACACCTCATTTTTAAAACACTTCATTTCCACCTCTTTTTGTTTCTATCTCTCTCCTCTTACCATCTATCACATCTCATACTTTCTCTCCCTTACTTTTTCTTTTCTTCCTATCCCTCTCATCATTTCACCTCACACACCTCAAAAGAGAGGTGTGTGAGTAACATTATTCGGTGATAAAGTGAATTGAAGGGTGTATGTATTACACTTTCATAATGAGTTTCACTATTCAAAATTTCAAATGTTAAAGCCAGGCTGACTAAGAGTAATGATATATACACACCTCATTTTTAAAACACTTCATTTCCACCTCTTTTTGTTTATATCTCTCTCCTCTTACCATCTATCACATCTCATACTTTCTCTCTCTTACTTTTCCTTTTCTTCCTATCTCTCTCATCATTCCACCTCTTCCACCTCAAAAGAGAGGTGTGTAAGTAACATTACTCGGCTGACTAATGTTCAGCAACTATATTTATTAAAAAAAAATTGTCAATATATTTATCAATTTTTTTTTTTTTTGGTCACTATATTTATCAATTTTTTTTAAGCTAGTAACATAAATGGGCCTTATATGTTTATTGTGCCACTTATTTTAGCTGTAAAAAGCCCAGGAACCCGACTACATTTTTTATTTCATTGAATTAAAAAAAAAAGGGATCATTCAAATCTGTTATCTACATCGACCAAAAAAAAAATCTGTTACCTATATATACTTGAACTTGTCCAAATAATTGGGAGTTGTACAAATGACCCTAAATTTTTTTTTGTAGTGAAATTTCATGGTCCTGTGTGTCCAAACATTTCCCGACGAAAACAGGCCAGTGCAGTGCAGTGTCACATAAAGGCTTTCCACATGGCGCTGGTAGCTTTCGGTTGGCTGAGCTAGCTAGCCAGCCACTTGTGTTTAATTTGATTCCAAAACTCAGCTGGAAAGATTAACAAATGGAAACTAATTAGCTTAGTACTCGCTGGAAAGAAAGATTTACAACAGATATTAGGTCCTTATTTAAATTACTAAGTAATACCGAGTACTAATTTTGAAGTGCACAAATAATCAATTAATAATGTTGATGATCAATATATATATAATAATAAGAAAATTTAGATTGAGACGTTAGATGACGCGTTAGTTTCTACATTACAAATGGAGTTTACTCACATAGTCACATGAACTCAAACTCATACCATCATGCTATTAGTATTTTCGCTATTAACATACCTTTCATTCAAGTAATAAATTCCTCAACTCCTCCTTTCAGCTTCTATAACTGAAAACACCAATTTCCCTCTTTCTCAACTCAATCCTTATACACAAATGGCACACAATATTCAGACCAAAAATTCCTGGTTACGATATCATCAAGAAACTGCCATGTACAAGCCTGTCCAACAAGAAAAACGAAGCAGCAAATGTTTCGTATTCGTTTTCGCATTCTTCGTCTTCTGCTGTGCAATTCTGTTGGTTTTTGCATCCATATTGCGTGTGAGGAATCCACAGCTCAAATTAAGATCAGCTACGTTGAACCAAATCAGTTGCATCAACAGCTCTTCCTTCAACGCGACTGTGATCACGTACCATCTTAGTATCAAGAACCCAAATTACGGTGGCTTCAGTTTTGAGAATAGCAGAGTGAGTGTTCTGTATGCAGGTATCAGGGTTGGTGAAAGGAAAATCCATGGTGACAGGGTGAATGGCAGAGGAAGCAGAGAAATGAATGTTTCTGTGAACGTGAGTTTCGCTAAGGTCCCTGTTACTGGGAATCTTTCAAGTGATATTAATTCAGGGACATTGAATCTCAGAAGCTATGCTAAATTTAGTGGTACGGTTCATCTGCTGAAGATGATCAACAGGAGAAAGATTGTAGAAATGGCTTGTTCTATGGATCTAAACTTGACATCCAAAGCAATTCAGGGTGTTCAATGTTGATAACATTTTTTAGTTTGTTACACTGCTGCTCTGACTGTTACGCTCTTCTGTTCTGTTCTTTATCTTTTTTTTTTTGTGACTACTTGCATAGAGCTTTACTTTGATTGAACAGTTTTAATTCTCTAAGTTGATTTTCAGTTACAACTTCATAACATTAAATCTAATTTAACTTGTGATGATCTAACTTAGTTCATACGATTCTGATTTTATATTATGTGCACCGGTAACGTATTTATAAAAATTGAAGTAAAAGTTAGACCCGTTTTGGGATCAGGATAAAATCAATTTTAATAAGGGGAGTTAATAGCATATTTGGATAAACTTATATTTTTAATATCAATTAATTTGACACTCAAAAGATACTCGGTACATGTATGTGCATTTTTGAAAATTCATCTACAACTGATTATAATACAATAATTAATTATGAGCGAAACATTTTTGAGTAGTTTCTATGTTTTAGAATTGATTTTAAAAATAAAAAAATTGATCCAAACCTACTATCATATAAGTTTTTTCACATAATTGTGACCAACCTCTTATTGTGATTCTTATTCCTACTCACAATAGACCCAATCAAATCAGTTTCTAAGCCAAATGGCTGAAGACTTTGATCAAATTTTATTATATTTTGTTTAATTTATTGTTAAACTTTTATTTCTAGAATGTTCCCTTTAATTAGAGGGTGTCATTTGTAGGGAGATCTCACTCTCCTGGTAGCCATATATATATATAGGGATGTATCATATGAGAAAGATGTTCTTATGTGAGAAAATGAAAATAAATCATGACCGTTAGATCATGTCATGAACGGTCCAGATTAAAACAATTTAATGCTCACATGATCACTTAAAAAAGTCATGTGATTTTCTTAAAAACTCACATGACTTAATGTCTTAATCTGGACCGTTCATGATTAGATCTAACAGTCATGATTTATTCTCATGTTCTCACAGAAGAACATCTTTCTCACATGATACATCATATATATATATATATATATATATATATATATATATATATATATTGTATTTTTTGTTTTTTTAGAGAGGTTATGATATATTCATGAAAATGAGAGGAATCACACTAGAAGACTTATTGAGATCATTGCTCAAGACATGATTTTCATATACATTGGTATTGCTAGTATCGTATTTTCTTTATTTTGAACCTTTTCGCTTTGGTTTGTTTTGTTTTGAACTTGTATATGATTCTATTTAGAGTTAGAATTGAGCTTAGGGCTTGTATTCTGGCCAGTATGATTCATGGGTTTTGGACTTGTATATTGGTTCATTAGAGATTTATTGCTTATTGAGAGTGCACGAATTTGAAAGAGCTTTTCTTTTGTATTTTCCTCATTCATAAAGGTTATACACCTTTTATGAGACTAATTTCTCACAAGTTCTCATAGAGAACAACTAAGACAATTATCAAGCTTTTTAGATTGTGGCTTCTCAACTCTGGGATTTTATTAAGCATCCATGCTTATGGCAATCCCTCCTATGACTGATCATACTTGGTGACTTTTGGTGCAAGCAAGCTAGACCTACACTAGCAGAGGTTGATTCAAGACTTGGATCTCCATGAGGTTGACCAGAAAATTAATGCAACTTTTCTTTTTTATTTTAACTTAATTTTTTTAAATTAGAAATTGGAGTTCTTGCTTGATAATATTTATCATCCTATCAAAGAGAGGAAAATTGTAACATATTAGATAAAAATGTCTCTACAAGTACTTTTTGAGTCTACAGATTTTTTATGCATTGAACCAAGATCACTCCCTTATCCAAAAAATTCCGGACACCAAACCATTTACTCCACTTTAATTGCTTACTCATTTCGCAATTCAGGTAAACAGCTACTTTTCCTTTATATTGAGATTTTTTTTAAAAAAAAAAGAGAGAGGAGAAAATACTTTGGAAATTGAAGAACTACACACTATACTCTACAGTCTACACCAGTCTCATGTACAGTATCTTTCTGGGTATGAAATCCAACCGGTGGAAGAAGGGGCGAATCACCGGTCTCACCCTCGACATTCTAGAAAGATTAATCTCAGAATGCATTTTATTTTTATTTGATGCATATTTTCAAAGATTTATAAAAAAAATCATGATAACATATATTTTGTTACCTTCATGATTTTTAATGCAAATCTTTAAAAATAGTAATATAATTTAATGTTTTATAACATTTAAAAAAAAATCTCCTAAGAAACTATAGCTTTAGAAGTTGACCTCTATTCCACTATGTATACTTCTTTTTATCACTTTCAAAACTGTCAATATCCTATACTATGGATGTATCTGCCAGTTATGTATCCAACACTGCTGCAGGAGCAGTAGGAGTAATCTCCTTTTCGCCGCCGCCACATGTGTGATGAATTGGCCGGTATGTACAATGCCTCACCTTCTATTGACAAGGTTTTAGCTTATTGAACACAATCTTATAATCTTGCAACCCCAAGCTGCAAATGTACTTGTGTTAACACCAGGCATAGATGGGAATGCTCCATCTACATTCCTTAAAAATGCTCCTTGTGGAACTCGAATTTTGTTTGACCTTTTTCGTTGAACTCGAAACAGAGCTTGCTTAGTTCTTTCGCCAGAACTGGAGCACCGCAATAAAATACCCCTAAGATGAATTAAGCAATCACAATGTCAGTAGAAGATATAAACAAATTCCTCAAACATATGCTTGTTGGAGGTTAATTTGACTGGTGACTGACCTATTCGTCCATTGGAGTGCTTAGAACTCAATTTAGAGAAAACCTTCTTCCAGTTAGGCCTTGCGAAATGAGTTCGGACCTGATAGTGATTCAAAGAGGCAAACTAAGATATGAAATCTACTTAAACACATAAAGGGTAGGTCAATGGCAAAAATATCAAAGGCTTACCCTGGTCCCAGAAACAACATCAACACCATTTTTAGCATGGTTGAGTGCTTGTACCATGGTGATGAGGGCGGATCTGGCATCGCCTTCCTCGTATACGCTTGTCAAGTAGTTGTGCATCTCAATAACACCCTGAAGTCCACATTTGAGACATTGAACATTAGCTAATGTGAATAGTAATTATCCATTTTTTTTAAACTAATAGGAATTATTATCCTTACGGAAGCAGAATTAAGGAATAGCAAGAATTCTTCAAGAGGAAGAGTTAGCAAGATAAATAAATAGTGAGTGAAAATTAATACCCTTTGATCAAGTTCAGCAACTTCATTCATGACCCCTTTAAACCAGTCGAAAGAGCCTTGTTCTCTAGTTACCCAGTAGAAATAAGCGTTGGTGGTCTTCAGTGTTTTCTTCCGTTTAGGAGAAGTTCTATTCAGAGATGGTGAATCTGTGCTCCCAATGCTGAGGTCTGAACATCTACTTGAACCAGAGACCGAATCCTGAATATAACAAGTTTGTTACTTCCAAAGTTCCACAATATTATACTGTAATGAAGACCTTCATGTAATGATCAGAGTTTTAAACATAATCCATCACTTCTTGCGCTAAAACTCACCGCTAGCTCCTCCATTTTGATAATGTTGTTGAGAAGATCTTTTAGAATGCTGATAAAAGGTGTGGCTCCTATTCCTAGACCGACAAGTAACAGGACATCATATTTTGTATAGTCCTGAGCTGGCGCACCGTAAGGTCCATCTATTCTAAGCTTGGGTAAACTGTATCAAGAGCAAGAAGATGGCAGCACTCTGAGCATAAATTATGGGTCTTGAGGACAACGTTGCATGGCAAAAAAATCAGGCAGGCCCATCACGTACCTTTTCTTGGTGGTCTCATCAGCCCTTAGAAGCCCGCTCTTCCCAGTTACAGGAGGCTCACAGGCCTGAGAGAATACCCTTTTAAGCTCCTGCGTCCAATCTCCCAGTTGCCGTATGTGAACACTCAGGTAGTCATCGTCAGGGGCTGAGGTAATAGAAAAAGGATGCCTGTCATGAGTACATTGTATTGTTAGATGCTGCTAGTAAAAATGCTCCGGTCGAAACAAACAAAATTATAACTATTGGTAAAAGGTGTAATCACTCCACTTTCCTTCCTTTTCAATATCTTTGGGACTGTTTTGTGAATAGCTGAATTTATAGAGGGGGTAAGAATTTTGAGGAAAATAATGCCAACTGGGTGGACACATCTAAATTTAAAGAGGGATGAAAAAGTAAGAGGGATGTAGCTCATGTAAAGTTAGTGAACTATTATAGATAATAAAGTAAGCTATGATTGATAATTTGATATGCTAATAAATAAATAAAAAGAGGGATAGAAAGAAGAGAGGAAGTGAATGTGAGATGAAAAAAAAGTGGGTGTATAAATAATACAAGTACTTGAATTTTAAAAAGTCCTATAATTTATTATAACTACTGCAGAATAATGTTGAAAATTTAAAATTGCAACTCACCACTCAAATGGAGAAACAGCAGCACATTGAATAAACATGTATTGTCCACTCTTGTAACGAAATTGGGGTGGCTTCGACATTTGCAATGTGAGAACATTTCCAGGATAAATTGCAACCTAAAATGTTTTCCACACGAGGAATGAAAGATCTGTAAGATCGATTTGCAAGATTTTTCAGCTTAATGTAAATAGTGATGGTTCTGGTCCCTGAATTTTTTAGCATTCTTCATTTTGGATGCACAAAATTTAGCTCAGAGCAATTGTGAGCAAAACAAGTAAAACGCCTAACGCTATTTTTATCCTATAACAAATGTTGATGAATGTCCTAAAAAGGCTGATTAGACATTGAAAGAAAGGTATAGAATATAATGGTGTATGTATATTAAATATTGTACTTTTCAATATATTATTTTTCTTTCTTAAATTTTTAAGTAGTATCTTGGTGGCACTCATTAGCAAGAATTTCCTTTTTCATGCTCACCTTTATAAGACGGACTGTGGAGAAACCAGACCGTAAGAATCTGAGTGTTCTTTCTCCCGCATAAAGTAAAACTGGAACTGCAACATACATCCATGTCTGAAGACAGAAATAAATGTGTCAATTAATCACAGACAACTGTAAGGAAAGAAAATTTGATAATGCTCCTCAATAATTGAAATCTGATACCACAAGTTACATACCGTTTGATGGAACCGTCCGTGCACAAGTTTAAGATTTAAACCGTGAATGATGAGCAGGATATAGACAATGACAAATAGATGGTGTGAATACCAGAATGCATTGAAACCAGTGAGCCTATTAAATGGTTTAGGCAGCTTAATGATATTTCTCCTGAACCATTTTGTTGCAAGTATAAATGATATTGCCATAAAAAACACCATCGAAATTCCAGTCACACCCACAACCCCTTTAACAAGGTCTCCGTAACTGGGTTTATGATCGCCAAATACGCCATTCAAATACTTATTATATTTATCTTGAGGGGAATTTACAAGTCTGGGAAAATCACAAGCAAGGTGATCCCCGGCGTGAAGTATAACTCCAATCACTATGGCCGCGGCAATTGTCTGCAAGCATCCATAGCAAGAAATTACACAACAATCTTACAATGGTGGCCATCCACAACAAGACATTACGATATTGCTAAAATTGCAATCACTTTATCCTCTATCTAGAGTCAAATTCTAAGATTTTAGTTGGCGCCTCTAGCATACTTGTAAATGAGCATTCAAAATGTTAATTTCCTAGTGGTGTAGTGTGATGCGTACCTTATGAAAGTTGATGTTATCATCAAAAGGTACAACGTAAGCCAGCTTGGTAGACCTGAGCCAAGTTATGGTGTTTCTGCACACGGGCAAGAGTATAAGTGCCATGTTGAACTTCAGGGTCTCAGCCGCACCTTTGGCTGTGAGTAGACAGTAACCCATGATATGAGAAGCATCCTTTCGCTTGTACTCAATGAACTTCCAAGTAAACAGCCCAATCATTATGAAAATCCACAATGTTAAAATCCACAGTCTCTTCCAATTTTCTTGCAAATAGTAGAGCAACCTCCGGCTCATCCTACGTATCGGACTTCTCATCATTAGTCCTTGCAGGTTCTGGCTCAAAGCTTGACTTGTGTAGCTTAGAGCTTGGCTGTAGTTGAAATATGTGTCCTTTTGTAACAGAAGTGTCTCCAATTGCCATAGCTGCAGTAACATAATGATCATAAAAATGCCGGAAAACTATCAGAGGTTGACTCCTCTATGTGAAAGATATTTTAACATGAGATCCCTATGCATTATTAACCATATTATCCAAGAACAAGAGCATGCACCCCGTGCGCATGCGTCTTGATTAAGATATACCTTTAGGTTAGTTGAGGAAGCAGTAAAAAAACTCGCATGGCATGGTCCATATTAGAAAATGTATGTCAGGAAACAGCCCCTTCTATATTTTTTAATTTTATTTCTAAGATTAATTATGCATTCATATATATTTAACTTTGAATATTTTTAATACATACTTTTTGGTTTTATAATTTCATTATAGAATCTCATCAAACCATATTATATATTTTTTTTCATGAAGCAACATGTGATTTTCAATAACAAATATCATAAGTTGTTCTACTAAACTAAAATCAACATAATTACATTTTAAACTCTTCTAGGCTTTTGAATGCAAAATCCAAAGCCACACAGGTTATCACTAACTTTTCTAGGATAATTCAAACCTAATTTTGCAAAGTCATCTAGAAGTTTTATTTTGACAATGCCAAGGAGCTTTGGTTATTCTGAATTACCACAGTAAAGTGGAACAACTCATCAATTCTCATGTGCAATAGCCTGAGAAAAACTCAATGGTAGAGAGGAAGCATCAACAGTTTTTGAATGTAGCCAGATCTTTACTGTAGCAATCTCAGGTTCCAAATAGATTTGGGGAGACTTCTTAAACATTGTCACATTCCTAATCAATCAAACACCCTATCATAAGGAGCCTAATTATTCCTCATTTCGAGTCTTTGGACTATTAAAAAAATCAATCCTCGTATTTTTTGGTAAGCAAAAACAAATTCAATCCTCGTACACCCTCCTACTTCATCCCAATCAACCCAACTACAAAATTCAGTATAGTTTCCAAAATCCCTGCCTGCTTACAAGATTATGTCTACAACACTTCCACAGCCACATGCGCTGTACAGAACTACCATTCCCTTTCCAAAGTTTCAAGCACATAAAGAATCTTCATTGGTCATATTTCTCAAATTGATAAGCGAATTGGGAAATTTGGATATCTACTTTCTTATTTGAGGGAGAATATTAGATATGATTAGGTAATTTCATTGTTATGAGGTTAGTTCAGTTAGTTGCCTTCATGTGCAATTAGTCAAGTTAGCTAAAAATGAGAGTTATTCACCATTAAGGTAGGAGCCAGTGGTTACTGTCTTACCATTTATAACTTATAAGGGTTACTTTAGTGAGAAAATTGTTTGTTGCTAACTCAATCAATCAAAGAATGTATTGCATTTATACAACTGTAATCAATCAATTTCTCACTAACTATACAACCAACTGATTTAATTGTCAATAAATGTCATTTCTAACTAATTTGACTAACTGCATTACAAGTAACAGACTGCCATTGACCGATTTAACCTCATTACCTAATTCATTCAGACAACAAAACAAATTTAGCTAAAGAAACCAAAACACTGAGTGGATCAAACAATAATGTCTACCACGTATGACCTTAGACAAGCTATCAGCTTTGTTAGCATCTGCCTTTAGAACTGATTTTTAAAGTTTTAAGAATAGTTGAACAAAATATTTATTGCACTTCGTTATTTTTAGAATTGATGTTACCAAATTGTTTTTTATGACCCAAATATATTGCAGAATTAGAATATACTGTATGCAATGCACGTATTATTTAAAAAAATCAGATTTATTATCGTAAGTGGAGAATTCCCACCTCAATGAAACCCAGTCTTTCAGGGTCTAACTCTTCCATAATTAGAGCTGCATACTCTTCGGCCTGCTCCTTCAATCTGGATAACTTATTGGCTGAAGCGCTTAGCATGATGATCTGGAAATAAAATGAGATATAACATTGATTAATGAAAGTGTGTATCATTGTCCATTGAATTTGATGGGAATTTGATGTTAATGTGCTTTTACTTAATCCAACAACTGTGCTCAGTTGAAAAAACTGTCTTGGAAAACCAAATATGTCCCTCAAATGTTATTTCAACTGAAAACCAAACACATTAATTTTAAAGAGGAATGTTATTTAGTTTCACAAATAAACATTTTCATGCAGAAGGTGTTGGATAGAGTAGGGTGTGGAAAAGTTTGTGAGATTATATCTCTTGCAGGTAAATAACTAAATATACATTTGTTGGGGTTGATTGTCAAGTCCCACATTGCCAAGTTTCTAAAATAAAGAAGGAGGTTAAAAATTAGCTATTGGAGAAGCCCCACATCGCTTAGTGTGGTGAAGCAAAGGGGAGACCAAGGCTATATATTGGACCTAGGTTCTTTGTTTTTAGATGCACCAGTCATTAGCACTTTAAGCTTATATCTGACTTAGTTTAATATTTGCTTTGCGAGAGTGTGGTTGTACTGGGGCATTGGGGTGAGAGTGAGAGAAGTCTATGTGTTGTAACAATTTTCACATAGTGATATTTCTCTGGTTGTCGGTTTAGACAACGGTGGTTTTTTCTCCGGTTTTGGAGTTTCCGGTTGTGTTTTATTTTTCTTCAGCTGTGTTGTTTCCCAACAACAACGGTGGTTTTTTCTCCGGTTTTGGAGTTTCCGGTTGTGTTTTATTTGTTTCCCAACAACATTCACATCTCATTTTCCCGTTCTATATTTCTCTTACATTCCTAAGTCCTAACACATCACTTTATTTTCTCTTCTATTCTTATCTCTCTGCGAATGTGGATGAATTTGTGGTATCTAACATATATTTTTCTTTTTGAAAGCTTTAATCAAAGAGACAAAGACAATGGTGTGTTGATTTTAAAGTTTGGTAAAATTAAGTTAATATAACTAAGATTGATAAAATAAAGTTTCAAAAATAAAAGATTGATAAAATAAATTTATGTTATGGAATGACATGTACGATTGAAGTTTCAAAGAGTAAATGTTGCTTGAATAAAATAAATTGCAATCACTTTAAATATAAAATTACTAAAAGCAACATTGGGAAAAATGAAGCATATAAACCAGTTATTAATTGAATGAAAAATGATAACAACACTCACTACACTCTATTTTCACTATTCTCTCATTTATCGATTGAAATTCATATGAAATCCACTAAAAATATGGGCTTCACTTGCAATTTAATGAGACCTACATGAATTCCAATCAATTAATTAATGAGAGATTGTGTTGAAAAAATATTTATTTGACGGTTTTATGACTGAGTCTGATTGCATTTACTATTTTAAACCCTATAGTATGTAGATCAGGACAAAAAAATGTTTATAATAAAATGACGACTATACCCCCACCTACCCCATTGAAAACGACTCAATTTAAATTCTGAAACAAATTGGAGTATAATCAGAAAAAGAAAAGTGCATCATCTGTCAGTGTGACCAAGGAAGTGAGACCTGGTTCACTGTGGCTCTTGAATGTGGACCATCAAAACAACAACAGCTTTAACAGTACTAATTAATTTTATTATAAAATATATCCACCGATACACATTGAAAAATTTATGCTACTTCATTTAATGTGTAATCAAGCTCACCAAACCCTTGGTTGCTTTCATTTGATTATTAAACATTTTTGTAACAAGTGACTCAACAGTTAAAAAATTTAATAAATACATTTCAAAAAAAAATTTAATAAAAAATTTAATAAGTTATTCTCCTAACTTCATCTATTTAAATTGCTATAAAAAAGGAAATAAAGTGTAAAAAAATTTAAAAGGAGAACATTTAGTAGAGAAATTGAAAAACATATTAGTGGCTTACCTCTTTAACTTCTTCCTCTGTGATTCTTCCATCTTCGTTCTTGTCCACCCTGTGAAGATGAATAACATTTTTTTTAATATCGGAAAGATAAATTGCACCTAATTAAATTAAATTATAGCTTTAGAAATAAAATAGATAATCAGTGATTACATGTCGAAGAAGATCTGAAGCCGCGAATCAAAACTTTGATCGGTAATTTGCGACCAGAACTCGTAAAGCTCCTCCCGGTTGATCATTTCAACCTTCAATCTTCGTCTTCGACTCAGAGCATCGAATAATTCCAGAGCAAACTCCTTAGAATCCCCCATTCCTTCAAAATTAACACAGATTGAAATCATGGAGTGAAAATGCATTGGATTATTGATGAAACTGAAATGATTAAATGCACATGCAGAAGAATCTGGAATCAAATTTTGGAAACCTATGCATTGGGCAAAATCGTTGCGATGGAGATAACCGTCTCTGGCAAGTTTATCGAAATTGCTCCGCACCTCGTTCCAGGCATCAACGCCGTTGGATTTGCCGCTGATGAATTTCAATCCGCGAAGCGCTTTCTTAGTACCGGACCGATTCCGGTCAAGCTGAGCGCGCTGCTTCCGAAGATCTCGAGCAACCACCGCCGTTTCAGACCCGCCGTGGCTCCACCGTCGTAGCTCCGCCTTAAGCTCCTGCGAGAATTGCCTCGCCTTGGCCACCGCCTCGGCTTTCAGCTCCTGCGAGAACTGGCGAAACCTGTTGGAGGAGCTTCTCCTGATCGTCGGCGACAACGCCGGAGTTCCGTTCCCGCTCGTGGCGACACCGTCGTCGACGATATTGACAGTGACCGGCTCAATGCCGCGGAGAACGATGGTGTGATCGTCTTGAAGGTCGAGAGTGACCTCAACGTACTCGCCGGTGACTGAACTGGTGTCAGTTCCCGGCGAAGTTCCGGTGCTTCGGAATGGTACTTTCTCCGGAACGGTGTCGGACGCCCATCGGCGCTCGTGTTTGGGAATACCGTTCATGGAAGAATGCGTTCAGAGTAGAGCTGAGTTCAGAAGGGGTTCGGAAAAGGGAACGAGGTTGTTGAATTTGAAGGATGGTGAGTTGACTGGGGAATTGAAGTGGTGGCGGAGAAGGATTGGGAGAGAGAGTGAGTGGCGGGGTCGGAAAGGGAAAGGGAAGTGAAGAATGGTGCAAAGGCTAGTTCAACACGGTGGTCCCGGTGAAATCCAGAGTCTCCGATTTCACCGAGTAAACTCCACTTAGGCTTGTCGCCTTCTCTTATCTTAAACTAAGCTGCCTTAAATATATATTTGAATGGAATTAAGGAGAGTTTTGTTACTTTTGTCAATTTGTGAGAGAACATGACAAAAAGAAAAAGAAAAGAGCTTAATGGGTCATAATGAATAATGTTGTTTAAACATCTCATTTCCACCTCACCTTATATAAATTGGAAAAGAAAAAAAAAATGAGTTATAGGATTTGTGATTTGACAGAAAATACAAAAAAAGAGAGGAAGAAAAATGTGTGAAAATCAGATAAGAGAGAAAGTGGGGGTGTGAATATATCATTACTCGGATCATAATGGTCTTACTCGACGGATTAAGTTCCCATGTATTTAAATTATGTCTTATATCTTATCGCATCCGCAACACTTTTTTTTAATATTATTTTATTGATCTTTTGAAATTCATGTGAGTTCTATTAAATTGAATATGATTGCTTATCTCTTCCAATAAATTGATTTCTAGAGATTTAAACTTATTTTATCATTCTTTTAGGGTATAATTTATTTACCGCATTGCAACATTTTATTTATTGAAAAAGAGTGTTTAAGTGAGGATTACTAATACTCGTCCTTTATTCATTTTATCTCTCTTCATTTTGTATTAGATTAAACATCACAATAATTATAAATATATTCTAAAATTCTTTCTCTATGAAATTTGAGTATCTCCATTTATGTTTGGATATTTGTTGATGAAAGTGTGTTAAGAGGAGGCAATATGACTTTGAGGTAAAAAAGTGAACTAATTTTTTTTTTGTATGATGGATTTTTACATTAATATAACTTATATCGAAAACTACATTATATATGTGTCTACAATAATTTTTGTAAAGAAAAATAACGAGAACATGTATAAGAGAAAAGAAAATGAAAAATAAGTCCATTATATCATTTTCATCAATCAAGTATTCTTTTTTTTGTGTAAGCCTTGTATTACTTTTTGGGGCGAACTCAGGACTTTGCTTAAGAAGACTGAAGAATTAAAAATATATCACTTGAACTAATTACCGGTTAGTTTTTATTAAGTTCTTTATTCAAACATTACTAAGTGAAATCATTAAAAAAAAAAAAGTGTGTACTATTTTTGAAAATAAGCATGCTGTGAATTTATAGTTGAATTTAAAAAAAATATATACATGTGCCATTTTATGATTCAAAAACTTGATCAAATAGATATAAAAAACTTAATATGCTTTTTATCTATAAAGTATGAATAAAATTTGGTTCTCAATTTTTGTGATCGGAAACATTTTAGTATTCCCTACGCTTAATACTTTTTTTCTTTTTGAACGTCCCTACGCTTCATTCGTTAATTGTGAGGTAATAAGCTACTGGTTGTGAGATACTTTAGTTAAGAAAAAATAAATTCATGTGATCGATATTACTTTTCATATAATTAATATTTTACATATTAAATAATTATAAAAGTGTCAAGTGAGGCACGATTGCACCAAGGGCAAGAATGATAATTTCATCACGTTTCAAATTTCAGCAGGTCCTAGCCCTCACAATAGGTTTTGGCTTCAGTGGGACAGTTGAAAACTGAACCACGGTGATACAGTTTAAAATTCACCATTTGATATATTATTTTAAATTCAACGGTTAGGATTAAAGATATCAAATTACTAGAATATCCTTGTCCCCCAAACCCTCATTATTTGCTGAATCAACTGAACCACCAAGCACCAAAGCCGCCACATACCAAAACTTCCAGTGAAGAGTTATGCTCTAACCAAAGAGAAAAACAAGAACAAGTTAGAGTTCAGAAAACCATAGATTCTTGTTGGAAGAACAAAACAACAACACGCTGGGGCTTAGATTGAACTGTCTGAATCCTATTTACATAACATGCATTACAAGGTTATCAATATCATCCTCTTCGAAATTCCTCCCCCTGTTATGGAATCAGTGAATTTCTTTCCATTGGAACCCGTTTCGTTTCCTCTGGTTTCGCCTTACATCGCTGAGGTCGCTTGAGAGAAGAGTTGATCTTCCAGATCTGTCGGTTCCGGTGCTTCCTGCTGATGGCGGAGACAGATCTCCTCCTCCTCCGTCATTCTCAACCTCACAAAGCAGCGTCACGCTCAGCTGCTCCTCCTCCTCTCCTCGCCGGAGACGACGTTCTTCACCGCCAACGTGACTCAATTTATGAAATAACACACAATTCAGAATTTTCAAAATGAAAACTTTTTGATAAATTAAAATCAATCAATCCCCTTTTATGAATTGTTCCTTCTAGCTACCACTTGTTGTTTCTGATTCTGATGATTGCATTGCATTTTTCTGTGTTATTGGTATCTGGGTGCTACAACCTGGTCTTTGTGAGGGTGAAGAGGTTGCAACTGTGGATTTGAGTTTGAAGGAGCTATGTGTGGGGGAACAGTGCCAGTGCCCAGAGAAGAGTGGAGAAGATGAGGATAGTATTGTCAAAAAAAAAATAAGTTAAGGGCATTACTAACATTACAATAAAAAATTTCTAGTGTACCACCGTGAGTCAGTTTTTAACTGACCCACGGAAGACATCGTCCTCACAATATCTAAATATATTAGGATATTTGTCCTTATTGACACATGGGGCTATAATACTATTAGGTGGATCCGCATGGCTAATAGCGTGTGTTCCATTTAGTATTGTCAAAATTAATTTTAAATACAAATAGGTGATGCTCACAGTGTCTCTCTAAAAATGAGGGACATCGGTGCCTCTGAATTATCCGCTACAGATAAAAATTAATTAAATATTTGAACGGTTGAGAACAAAAAGTTAGATTTATGAAATTGTCATTTACTAGCCTTTATAAAAAAATCTCCTTCTTTTGCACTCTCCTCCTCCATCATCGCCCTCTTCTCCTCAACCATTCTCTTCATTTGAAGGTTCAATCAATTGCGACAACGGACGTGTGCTCATAGAGAAACGAAGATTCTGACAAAAATAAGTGTTCGGCTGTGAAGCCTAGTTTTCCCTCACACTACCCCTAGAGAATACTCCTAGAGAAAAGGAGTTCGAAAACCTAACTTAAACCTAATCTTCTCCGGATCCAAAACAAACCTCATCTACAGAGTCGCCATAGACAGAAGAAGAGATAGGTCCAAGAGAGACGTCAGGGAATGGTGGGATAGTGGTCTTCATGGCACAGGTGGGACAAGATTCCCGCTACCATTGATGTTCATAGTACTGCGTCTCATGATGGCAGAATAAATGAGCTCCGAACAAGGCGGATTGGTGCTGCGACGACGATGGAGATTGGGGTATGGAAGAGACACAATTTTGAGGTGGTGTGGTAGGAATTTCTAGTTCATCTATATCCACAACGCCGCAACTAGTGACATCAGAACAAGGTGACAAGTAGTTATTTTCTAATATTTTATAATGAAGCAATTCGAAAGTATTCACTATAATATTCAAATACACTAATATACAATCTTTATTGACTTTCAAATCAAATATGAAAACCTTTCTAACATGTCCTAATAAAGTAATATACTTGTACCACAACATATCACTGATCTGTCTCTAGCAGAATATCATTCATCTCGGAGCTCAAAAGCATGTCCCTTCATATAATGGAGTAGAAAGGAAAATTAACTAGAACAAGAAAAAAGAGCTCATTTGACAAGTAAGATTCACCAACAACCGCATGTCCGCATCAATAATTTGTAGCTTATAGTTTAGAACGGATTCTGCTTTCTACCGTTATATTTTAGAAACATGATATAAATAAAACTAACTTGATTAATATAAATCACACTTCTTATTTGGTGATTCGCATTAACTCTCAAGTCACTATAAGAGGAAACCCACTTGCTTTTTGCTTAAGAACAAATTAAGAAAAAGAGGACCGTGAATAAGTGGGCTTCTTGTAGAATATTATTCCGTATAAAGCCCAGACATGGAAGGAGGCCAGCACCATAAACTTCCAATTTCCAAGTCAATTGCTCACCAACTACTCCTAATTATACATTTGTAGAACTGCTTTTAGGTTAGGAAAAAAAAAACACTGGTGGTATAATAATTTGTTAAAATTTAGATATAATCTTAACGGTCCTTTTATTACTTCCTCATAAAATCAATCATCAAGATGTCAATACTAGAAGATTAACGTGATGTAAAGCTGAATCGAGAGTGCACTGTCGATTTACGAGGGTGTAGTAGATGTAGATCAGTTTCGAATCTTGAACTAGCTCAATTCAACCTACTTTTTGGGTGAGTTAAGTTGTAAAAATAGAGTTTCATATTTAAGTATGTTTTTTTTTCTCGACTCACTTAACTCAGCGAGTTAAACGGGTTGGAATTGAGCATGTGAGCCAGCTGCTTTAGATTTTTGTTTAATTTTGTAGTTTTTCATTTATAAAAAGAACTAAAATGACTTTTTTAATATAACAACACCAACATGAGTGAGTATCAGTTTTTTGTTAATAAAAATTCTTATTTATATATTTTGTTTTGATAAATTGAAAATTTTCTTTTTTCCTTCCATTATTATGATTTCCAGTACTTTTTAATAATTGCATCCTTCCAATTTCCAGAAAATAGATTTAATTTTCTATCAAATATGTCCTTTACTATCAAAACTCCACCGGGGGCTTGGACCATTGATACAGCATAGACCATCAGTAATTTGCGAACGATTTCACATATAGTCGTCGGTAGTTATTTCCAACAAGCCTATTACCAACGAATTTCAAGCTGTGTAAATTAGTATTACCAACAGTTTTTAGTAATTACTTACGGCTAAAAAGTCGTTGGTAGTGACATGTTGCATAATAAACTCCTTTGGCACCACTACGTCTCCAAGTCTATTGCCAAACATGGTCCAAAAGTATAAGGAAACAAAAAAAATGCTACCAATGCTCCACATCCAGCACCAAATACAACCAATGCTCCATTACAGAGAAAGCATGCTTGAGAAGAAGCATCCACCTTCACATAACTAAATAGAGAAGATCTATTTGGAGCGAAGCATTTGGAGGCGCAGCAGCTTCATCTCCTGATGCAGGCCTTCCACTCTCACCAAATGCATCTGCAAATCTCAAATGCTTCAATAAACTTTCACAACCAAAACATGTATCTGCATAATTCTGATCATAAGAAAAGTCTGACTCACATAGTTCATCTTGGCCAAAAATCCGGACACAAATATTGTGGAATAGAGAAATATCATATGTCGGTCGGTTACTCTTCAATTAGAATCCAACATCACCATTAGGACAACATTTAAACTTTTGAAGCAAGTATAGAACTAAAACTCCACTACTAGATGAAACAAGATAATTGGCATCTATAGAACAATTTTAAGAATGTATAGATAACAAATGAAAAGTAGGACAATCGGAAGAGAAGGGAACTTAAGTTTAAATCCACTTTGCCTTATCAAAGTTCTATAACATGCTTCACACTAGAACTTATCCAAATGGACTCAGCATATTCAGAGTCTAGATAAAAGAGAAAAAGTTGTACACCTTCTCACCCTTCATCAGATTTGCAGCCTCCTCCTCCTTTTTCTGTTTATAAGCCACCATTTTCCAGGACATATTTCTCCTTGTTCTCCTTTGCCCTCTGTGAGTTTCAAATTAAGTGATTAGTAAGAAAACAAGCCACTAAAAGAGAAGGAACTCCATGATCAAATGAAAATGAAGGGAAAACACCTCTTCATAAGGTCCTTTGTTCTTCTGTCATGCCTTTTCATTCTTCTAGCTGTGAAATTGGGAACCTGAAAGAAATCACTGCTGAAATTAATTGACCTAAATAGATCGTATAGATATAGATACAGATTACAGCATGTTCTGATTCAATAATGTAAAATGAATTGTGCACCTGAAAGAATTGAAGAATACATGTGAGTCTGTTGTTTGACCGTGAAAAGACATCAGAGGGGTGGAACTGCTATCTGCACCTGATAATACGTTATCTGGATAAACTGTCTAATGGGGCAGCAGTTTATATATTATCAGTTGAGACCAGGGTCCCCTCATTAGGCAAAGTTAACTGACCTAACCCATCATAGGACAGTTAATAACAAAAGCCTAATCTACCATCCATCATAATACATGTAAGTGAATTAAATTAATAATTCACATAATTGATATTAATGATCAAATAAAATATATCTTAATTAATTGATAATGTTAATCCACATAACAAAAGAGAGAGTTAATCATAAATAAATCTAACAATCACACCCTATAAAATTAGTATTCTTCAATCACAATTAATGACTTAGATCACAAACAAGGACGATTAGAAACAACTTGCCCAGTTCCGCAACTTCAAAGCAATTTTCCTGCTTAGTGCTTGCCTAGCTATGGCCTCCAAAACACCTTTCTGCAAGTCTTGGGGCAAAATTCTGCTATGTTCCACAAATCAATCATGAAAATAGGTTGGTCACATGATGCGAGATTTTATCAATCAATATAGCTAATTTTTCCAAAAAAAAAAAATTATGAAAACTCGGTGAACTGTGGAATGAATTAATGTTAGAAGATTTGTTTGTGAGGCATATATTAAACAGGTTCAGTGAGCTGTGATGGTTTCATGTTAGACAACAGGTTCATCTGAAAAAACCAACATTATTTCAAGACTATTCATTATACATGGCTCAATCCTAAATTACAAGTTTCATTGTTAATTGTTCCCAATTTTAAGCTTATCCACAAATTATTGCATCAAAATTTGTTGGCAGATACAGTTACAACCAGGAACAGAAACTCCTAAACAAACCTGAAGAGCAGCCCAGTAAAGGAGCTCCTCTCCCACTGAACTTGCAGCAACCATCATAACAAACTGTAAAGCAAAACCAATGAAAAAATTCCTCATTGTTATGTTAATGAACTTTTCAATTGTTATTTGGTCTTAAAATAATTTGAACTTGAGATTAGCAACATTTTCATTCCAGGGTCGATTTAGTAATTGTCAGTACATTACAAAGCCTAATGCAGGGCAGAAATCCTAATGCTAAGTGTTCTGTTGTAAATTAGTGTTAGAAGGCCAAGAAAATTAGACTGCATAGCATGCAATAGCCTCAATTTCATATTCGAACTTAGGAATTGCTTGAATTACTATACATTATAGAACACCCTGTATCCATCTCCTCCAAAAGCCCTAAAAAACTGTCAGATTATAAGTTGTGATAGATTCAAAAGCCCTGAAAAACTTGTTTGCCCTAATAATAAGTGTATATATATTAACCACGATTGTTGAGAATGAGATATAAATAAATAATGTTACAGAAATAGCCAAAAATTTAAACAGGAGAAGTGTAAGAACATGCCTGCACAATGTCAAAAGGAAGAAGAAGGGAAGGCATATGCAGAGAAGACGAAGATCAACAGAGAAATGAAATGTCAAAAAATTTGGACCATTTCTCGATTTGTGCGTGTCATACTTGCGCAGGGGCCATGCTAATCTTCTCTGTATCGTTCCAATTTTATCGGATGTCCCCGAAGGGACGAACTATGATGCGAAGTATCTATTTATAAAGGCTCATATTTTGTTACTCTCGACCGGTGTGGGACTTAAAAGAACTGTGAAACAAGACAAGTATGTTCAGCCTCAACAGGCAGCAGCATACAAGAAGCATCCATGCTCCTCCCTGGTGCTTTAGGACGGACAATGGTAGAAAGAAAAGCGATGAAGTTAGAGAGATTCTCAAAATATTTTATTTTTTCCTTCCAAAAAGCTTTTAGGACGAAAGAAAGAAAGAAATAATAATACGTGGAGGTGTGCTCAACGGTAGCGTATCAAAGTTTCCTTAAAGGATGATGAATCATAAATCATAAATGTCACCCACTTCCCCAAAGGATAGAGCTGTGTACATAGGCATGTAGCCTCCTTGATTACCCTACTGTTCCCATGGGTCCTTCCTTCACTCCTTTGAACTGACATCTTATTTGTATGGATGAAACCTAGATAAAGTGTAATGAGTAAAGTGTTCTTAATTCCACAACAAAGAGCTCTATTAAGTTTAACAACTTTCTTCACGTTTGTTAAGTTTTCTAATCTCACCTCATAAAATCGAAGTAATTAGATTGGATGGATTTTTCCCTCATCAGACTATCAGAGTCCTATTGAATGAGGCATCAATGAGAAGAGTGAAAAGAAAAAACTTTTTGAGAATTGAAAAAAAAAAAACAAATGACTGAAATGAGGTATCCATGACTCAAGACCACGCAAAAAAAGGTCCAACAAAAGATTGGGTTATAGAATATTTGTTATATTGGGCCTACTATCCCCAACAAAAGGCTTAATTCGTTGAAAAAAAAAACTATTGACAAAAACAAAGCTGGCTTAATTCGTTATAAATTTTCTTGGATTTCATATTCATTCATACTTTACTTTCTTTTTCATATTATTTTCACTTTTTTCTTTCTCTTCTTTTTCATATCACATCACCTATTATATATTTCATTTCTTTCGTTTTTTTTTTTCATTCATTCTCTTGATGTAAGTGTGTATAAATTTGCAGAAATATTTTCCCTCTTGCAAAAACCTATTTTTTGGGGATGCATTTGGGTCAGAAGCCGTCATTTTTGCTACGATCCATTTTTTTTTATGAAATTGTTGTCGCAAGGATGTGGCTCTTATGAATTAATTTTTTTATCTGAGTTCAAACGATCACTTTTATGGCTCTTATGAATTGATTTTTTATCTAAGTTCAAACGATCACTTCTAATTGTGTTTGATACTCATTAGATTATAACAAGTTGAAGTAATTTATGATATATACTTTTTAGAAAAGTAAATATCTTGTTCACAAAATTTCAAAACTAATAATTATATTCAAAATAGGGGTTGTTTATAAATTATTTAAATACCATATGACATTTTGGATCCTAAGCAACTGAAATAAGCAATCGCCATTATAGATGCTCTAAGAGACACTAGTAGCTAGCTTAGGAATTTGTATCACCAGACTAGATTTTTTCATTCTCACTCATACATTAACTGGAAATAATTTATAAATATAAAATAAGAAACAATCGGTTGGAAGAAAATATGCATGAATTACTTATAATTAAATTGGTTATAAGTAAGTGACATTTCATGCTGACATAAATAAGTTTTTTTTAAGTTGTCTAAATAACTCGTGTGAGTTACTAACTCATAATTCAATGGACTAAATTTTTTTATAAATAAATTAATATATAAAATATAAAAATTTCAACTTACTTATCTCCAATCTTCAATGTGGTTGACCGATGAATTATTTAACCTAAACTTTCTCATGAGTCATTTAGACAATTTTTTTTGTGACATAAATAATTTTATCAAAAATACAAATTATATCATTTAAATCTTTTGTGATGGTATAATAAGATAAAAATAAAGAAAAAATTAAAGTCCTCATAGTCGTGGCGCACGTGGTGGACGTCGCTTACAAGAGACAACCTATTTGGAATTGGAATTGGAATATTTGGGGTAAAATCTTTCCAGAAATGGCATTGTTGATATTTGAAGAGGACCCATTAAAAACCTAAATTACTGTCGTGGCATGTACTAAGAGGACGCGTGTCCCTGCATGATCTTTTCATAGTCTTCGTACCTTTCCATATACAGTAAGTTTTCTAAATTATATTATATATAAGCTAAGGTTAAATTAACTTTAGATGAATTAAAGTATCATCATTTATAAATTTAAACAAAACAGACGTGATATATAATAAAGGTTAAAAATATTATGAGTGTATGAAACTATTTATTTAAAGTGAGCTAGATAATCCTTAAAATAATAAACACCATTTGTCCATTGTAAATCTCCAGCTAATAACCCACGTAAACGAGTTCTTTGGACTCTTCGTCTAATTTGACCTGCCTTGCTAGTGACTAGTATTAATTTTCTAGATTACTTTTGATGGGGGAAAAGTAAAGATCATGCATGAATAGATAGAAAGAAAGATAAACAAAACCACGTCATACTATCTGTTATATCTATAACACTAACACCAGTAGTGATTAATGAATGATGGAGATTAACAAATTCAGACCAAACGGGGTGACCGGGACCAATTTAATATGGATTAAGACTAGTAAGAAAATATGGATGAACAACAAATTAATATGCATGTTGTGTAGTTCTTCATATACTCCTATGAATTGGAAACCAAATGCGGCACGGTTCGGTTTGAAAGCTTTGCGCCTTTTGCTCTTTTTAACCACAAATGGAAAGCCGTGCAAACTGAGAACTAGGGAGACTGTAGATGGTGATGCGGGTATAGTGTACTAGATTCCCTATCCCCACCACATCACCTCCCCCTACAAATAAAATCCTACCAGAACATATTTATATCAATAATGAATACTAATAAGTAATAACACGTTAATCCTAAGGGGGTGTTTGGTTTGGGGGAAGGGGAAGGAAAGATTTGGGAGTGGAAAGAAAACACGCAAATTAATGCACTTTCCCTGATTTGTATCAATAAAAGAAGGAAGGAAAGAATGATTTTTTTGTGGGCCCCTCCAGAAAACCTTTCCGCCCAAATTGGAGTGAGAGAATGACTATAATTTTTGTTCAAAAGATAATTTTACCCCTACAACCTTGATTATTCTAACTGCCAATTTTTTTTTTTATAATAAATACTTTTTTTCAAAGAAAAAAACTTTCGTTCTTTTATATATATTTTTCATCTGATTTAACTTAAACTATTTTACTTCTAAACTTTAATGCGTGGAACAATTTATTAAAAAACATTTTTTAAAAAGGTGAGTTTTACATTAATTTGGAATAATGATTATGATATAAAAGTGTTGAGGATGTTTATGTCATTTCATACATACACACTTTTCTTTCCACTCATTTTTCCTTTTCCTTTCTCTTAAACCAAACAACCTAAAAAATCATCTCACTTTCATTTCTCTTTTTTTTTCTTTTCCTTTCCTTTGTTTTTCTTTCTTTCCTTCCACTTTCTTGTAAGATCAAGTTTTGATCTAGTAGTACAACTCTATGTTTTGATGATTACAAGTTAACCTTTTGATATGAACAATTGTGATACTCTAACGTGTTTTTCTGAGTGTGCTATTTACAGGCTCTGACCTCAACTCAATCTCACACAAATCAGAAGCACTGTGTTAAAGAGCGACCCAAGCAACGCTTTCGCATTCACCATGTTCAGTATGAACAGTGGAAAAGCTTCAGAAGTTCTGAAGTTATACAAACTCTGATGTGGACTCAGTCACTAGAAGTTCTGAAGATCCAGAAAGTCTGATAACCAAGAAACACTGAAGGCTCAGATATTCTGATGGTGTAGAAGACTCTGAAGATCCAGAAGCTGATTAGTGAAATTCTGATGTCCAGAAGCAGGATACTCTGAAGACCATGTACTTCCCTCTGAGTTCAGAATCAGAAGAAACAATGGTCAGAGGATCTGGGCTTTCCCTCTGACTCTGATCAACCGGCTTCACAAGTTCCAACATGAAGCTTTCTCCTGATCAGAAGTCTCCTAGGTTTAAAGGTCAAGTCGCTATCCAAGTACAAAAGCAACTGTACCTCCCTGACGACCTACCTAACAGTCTCAGACATAGCAGAAACTGGATTTTCCAGAACTGCCCTCCAACTGTAGCATTTCCCATGCAACGCTCAACCCTAATCCTTGGAGTATATAAAGAGGCTGAAGACTGAAAGAAGCGGCAAGAAGCATTCACATACGCGCAAGACAATTTCAAATTCTTCTAAGCTTTCTTTCATCTGAAATTCATTGAGTTTACTATTAGCTTTTTAGAAGCAAATCTCTTGTAAACAATTCTTTAATAAACAGTTTGTTTAGTTCCTTTAGGAGATCAAGGTTGATCGGATCCTAGAGAAGACTAAGAGAGTGAATCTTAGTGTGAGCTAAGTCAGTGTAATTGTTAGTCACTTGTAGGTTTCAAGTGCAGTTGTAACTCTTACCTGATTAGTGGATTGCCTTCATTCTAAGAAGGAAGAAATCACCTTAACGGGTGGACTGGAGTAGCTTGAGTGATTTATCAAGTGAACCAGGATAAAATCCTTGTGTGCTTTTCTATCTCTTATCTTTAGCACTTAAGTTCTCGAAAGATTTGTCAAAATCTTTAAGGTGGAAGCTTTATCTTGAAAACGTTATTCAAACCCCCCCTTTCTACCGTTTTTCATACCTTCAATTGGTATCAGAGCGCAAGTTCTGATTACCACACCTAACAGTGTTCAGTGATCCGGGCCGGTGTGAAAAACAATGGCTGCCACCACCAGTGAAACTCAAAGAGATGGTTACAATGCAAAGCCTCCTATGTTCGACGGTCAAAGGTTCGAATATTGGAAAGATAGACTGGAAAGTTTCTTTCTGGGTTTCGATGCAGATCTCTGGGATATTATTGTGGATGGCTACGAGCGTCCAGTTGATGCAGATGGCAAGAAGATCCCAAGGTCAGAGATGACTGCAGATCAAAAGAAGCTGTACTCACAACATCACAAAGCAAGAGCAATTCTTCTAAGTGCTATTTCCTATGAAGAGTACCAGAAGATTACAGATCGTGAGTTTGCGAAAGGCATTTTCGAATCTCTGAAGATGTCTCATGAAGGAAACAAGAAAGTCAAAGAATCAAAGGCATTGTCTTTGATCCAAAAGTATGAATCCTTCATCATGGAGCCAAATGAGTCAATTGAAGAAATGTTCTCCAGATTTCAGTTGCTTGTAGCTGGCATACGACCTCTCAACAAGAGCTACACAACAAAAGATCATGTCATAAGGGTCATCAGGTGTCTTCCTGAAAGTTGGGGTCCTTTAGTGACTTCAATAGAGCTCACGAGAGATGTTGAGAATATGTGTTTAGAAGAACTCATCAGCATTTTGAAATGCCATGAGCTGAAGCGCTCAGAGATGCAAGATCTGAGGAAAAAGTCCATAGCCTTGAAATCTAAATCTGAAAAGGCTAAGGCTGAGAAGTCAAAAGCTCTTCAAGCTGAAGAAGAGGAATCTGAAGAATCATCAGAAGATTCTGATGAAGATGAGCTGACTCTGATCTCCAAGAGACTCAATCGCATCTGGAAGCACAGGCAGAGCAAATACAAAGGCTCTGGAAAGGCAAAAGGAAAGTCTGAATTCTCAGGTCAGAAGAAGTCCTCACTTAAGGAAGTCACATGCTTTGAGTGCAAAGAATCAGGGCACTACAAAAGTGACTGTCCAAAGTTGAAGAAGGACAAGAAGCCAAAGAAGCACTTCAAGACAAAGAAGAGTCTGATGGTGACATTTGATGAATCAGAGTCAGAGGATGTTGACTCTGATGGTGAAGTCCAAGGACTCATGGCTATTGTCAAAGACAAGGAAGCAGAGTCAAAGGGAGCTGTTGACTCTGACTCAGAATCAGAAGGAGATCCTAACTCAGACGATGAAAATGAGGTATTCGCTTCTTTCTCTACCTCTGAACTGAAATATGCATTGTCTGATATCATGGATAAGTATAACTCCTTATTGTCTAAGCATAAGAAGCTGAAAAAGGACTTATCTGCTGTTTCCAAGACTCCTTCTGAACATGAGAAAATTATTTCTGATTTGAAAAATGATAATCATGCTTTGATCAATTCTAACTCTGTGCTTAAGAACCAGATTGCTAAGTTAGAAGAAATTGTTGCCTGTGATGCCTCTGATTGTAGAAATGAGTCTAAGTATGAAAAGTATTTTCAAAGATTCCTAGCTAAAAGCGTGGATAGAAGCTTAATGGCTTCAATGATCTATGGCGTAAGCAGAAATTGAATGCATGGCATTGGCTATTCTAAACCAATTAGAAATGAGCCCTCTGTGTCTAAAGCTAAATCCTTGTATGAATGTTTTGTTCCCTCTGGTACCATATTGCCTGATCCTTTACCTGCTAAAGTTGCTAAAAACCCTCTTAAAAAGGGATCCTTCTCTATATCTAAATATCATGCAAACATTCCTTTAAAATATCATGTTGAGACACCCAAGGTGATCAGAACCTCTGGGGTAACTAACAAGAAAGGACCCAGAAAGTGGGTACCTAAGAACAAGATTATCTATGTTGCAGATATCCTTGATAGCTCCACTGAAACACCAATCATGGTATTTGGACAGTGGATGCTCGCGTCACATGACGGGAGAAAGGCGTATGTTCCAAGAGCTGAAACTTAAGCCTGGAGGCGAAGTTGGCTTTGGAGGAAATGAAAAGGGTAAAATTGTTGGTACTGGTACTATTTGTGTAGATAATAGTCCATGCATTGATAATGTGTTATTGGTAGACGGCTTAACACATAACTTATTGTCTATAAGTCAATTAGCTGACAAGGGTTATGATGTTATATTCAATCAAAAGTCCTGCCGGGCTGTAAGTCAAATCAATGGCTCTGTTCTGTTTAACAGCAAGAGGAAGAACAACATTTATAAGATCATATTATCTGAGTTGGAGGCTCAGAATGTGAAGTGCCTTCTGTCTGTTAATGAAGAGCAGTGGGTATGGCATAGACGGTTAGGGCATGCCAGTATGAGAAAGATTTCTCAGCTGAGCAAGCTAAACCTTGTCAGGGGCTTACCCAATCTGAAGTTCGCTTCAGACGCTCTCTGTGAAGCATGTCAGAAAGGCAAATTCACAAAAGTCCCTTTCAAGGCAAAGAATGTTGTCTCAACCTCAAGGCCGTTGGAACTTCTGCATATCGACCTTTTTGGACCAGTGAAAACTGAGTCTATAGGTGGCAAGAGATATGGGATGGTTATCGTTGATGACTATAGCCGCTGGACATGGGTAAAGTTTCTAACCCGCAAGGATGAGTCTCATGCTGTGTTCTCTACCTTCATTGCCCAAGTGTAAAACGAGAAGGCTTGTAGGATTGTGCGTGTCAGAAGTGACCATGGTGGAGAGTTTGAGAATGACAAGTTTGAGAGTCTGTTTGATTCCTATGGAATTGCACATGATTTCTCTTGTCCCAGAACTCCTCAACAAAATGGTGTTGTTGAGAGGAAGAACAGAACTCTTCAGGAGATGGCTAGAACCATGCTCCAAGAAACTGGCATGGCTAAGCACTTTTGGGCAGAGGCAGTAAATACAACATGTTACATTCAGAACAGAATCTCCGTGAGACCAATTCTGAATAAGACTCCTTATGAATTGTGGAAGAACATAAAACCCAACATTTCTTATTTTCATCCTTTTGGCTGTGTTTGTTATGTTCTCAATACTAAGGATAGATTGCATAAATTTGATGCTAAATCTTCTAAATGTCTATTACTTGGTTATTCTGAGAGATCTAAAGGTTTTAGATTTTATAATACTGATGCTAAGATTATTGAAGAATCTATTCATGTTAGATTTGACGATAAGCTTGACTCTGACCAGTCAAAGCTAGTTGAGAAGTTTGCAGATTTAAGCATTAATGTTTCTGACAAAGGCAAAGCTCCAGAGGAAGCTGAGCCAGAGGAAGATGAACCAGAGGAAGAAGCTGGTCCCTCTAACTCAAAAACTCTGAAGAAGAGCAGAATCACTGCAGCTCACCCTAAGGAATTGATTCTGGGCAACAAAGACGAACCAGTCAGAACCAGATCAGCCTTCAGACCCTCTGAAGAGACCTTGCTTAGTCTGAAAGGATTGGTGTCCTTAATTGAACCCAAGTCCATAGATGAAGCTCTTAAGGACAAGGATTGGATTCTGGCCATGGAAGAAGAATTGAATCAATTCTCCAAGAACGATGTTTGGAGCTTAGTGAAGAAGCCTAAGAGTGTCCATGTAATTGGAACAAAATGGGTATTCAGAAACAAGCTGAATGAGAAAGGAGATGTAGTCAGAAACAAAGCAAGGCTAGTTGCTCAAGGCTACAGCCAGCAGGAAGGAATAGACTACACTGAAACATTTGCTCCAGTAGCAAGACTGGAGGCAATCAGACTGTTGATCTCTTTTTCAGTGAATCACAACATAGTTCTACATCAGATGGACGTGAAGAGTGCCTTCCTAAATGGTTATATTTCAGAGGAAGTCTATGTTTATCAACCCCCAGGTTTTGAAGATGAGAAGAAGCCAGACCATGTGTTCAAATTGAAGAAGTCACTCTATGGTCTGAAGCAAACTCCCAGAGCATGGTATGAGAGACTCAGCTCATTCCTTCTGGAGAATGAGTTTGTAAGGGGTAAAGTAGATACAACTCTCTTTTGCAAGACTTATAAAGATGATATCTTAATTGTGCAAATTTATGTTGATGATATTATATTTGGTTCTGCTAATCAATCTCTATGCAAAGAATTTTCTGAGATGATGCAGGCTGAATTTGAGATGAGTATGATGGGAGAATTAAAGTACTTTCTGGGAATACAAGTTGATCAAACACCAGAAGGAACATATATCCATCAGAGCAAGTACACTAAAGAACTTCTGAAAAAGTTCAATATGCTGGAATCTACAATGGCCAAGACTCCAATGCATCCTACATGCATTCTGGAGAAAGAAGATAAAAGTGGTAAAGTATGTCAGAAGCTCTATCGTGGCATGATAGGTTCACTTCTATACTTAACTGCATCTAGGCCAGACATACTATTTAGTGTTCATTTATGTGCTCGTTTCCAATCAGATCCAAGGGAAACCCACTTAACTGCTGTTAAGAGGATCCTAAGGTATCTGAAAGGCACCGCTAACCTTGGCTTGATGTATAAGAAAACATCAGAGTATAAGCTTTCAGGTTATTGTGATGCTGATTATGCTGGAGATAGAACAGAGAGAAAAAGTACTTCTGGAAATTGTCAATTTCTGGGAAGCAATCTAGTCTCATGGGCAAGCAAGAGGCAATCAACCATTGCACTATCAACTGCAGAGGCAGAATATATCTCAGCAGCAATATGCAGCACCCAGATGCTCTGGATGAAACATCAGCTGGAGGATTATCAGATCCTTGAGAGCAATATCCCAATCTATTGTGATAACACCGCTGCAATCTCATTGAGTAAGAATCCTATCTTGCATTCAAGGGCAAAGCACATTGAGGTAAAGTATCACTTTATTAGAGATTATGTACAGAATGGCGTACTTCTTCTGAAGTTTGTTGATACTGACCATCAATTGGCAGATATCTTTACAAAGCCCTTAGCAGAGGATAGATTTAATTTTATTCTGAAAAATCTGGACATGGACTTTTGTCCAGAGTAAAGATGGATCAGAACCTCTGACTATGATACTTCTTGATCAGAAGATGTCTAGTCCAGAAGGTAACTCAATCAGAGTGTGTGTACCCATTGGTACTGACTCTGAAGCTGAGACAGCAACACGTGTGTCAGTATTTCTGATGCATAGTTCCTCGTGCCCGTGTGACAGTCTGTCATGATTGCGTGTAGATGTGCTTCTCTCCTGTGTGTGATATGTGTATTTACTGTTACTATCTATCTTTAATTTTCAACCGTTGATTTTACATCGCTTTTTGAATCAACAACGGTTATTTGTCAAAACCCACTATACACACACGATCTCCTTCACTTCCGGTTTTTACTCTCTCTCTCTCTCTTGCTATTTCAAAACCGCTTATCCTCGATTTCTCTCTCGATCTCTCTTCATCTTTCAACCTTCATCTTCTACCTAAACCTTCAACCGCTCCAAAAATGGTGAGTCAAACCAGAAGAGCTACTGCAGATGCAACCCAGTTCCCTCATATGGTAGTTGGTCTAGCAACAGGTCAAAGGGGTCCTGAGAATCCGACTCAAGATCAAGGTCAAGCTCAAGAGCAGATTATTCCGATTGCAGAACGGGGCTGTGCCGTTCACTGCGTATATGCTCCTGAGGAACTTCAAGTACTGGCAGAATGGAGATTCGACCTCGACAACCTTGCTACAAATGGGTATGATCTTCGTCCTGAAGTCCAAGTTCAAGGTTGGGGAAATTACTTCAACAGGCTTCGAGGACCGGTGTATGATAAACTGATCAAGGAATTCTGGAAGCACGCCGACTGCGATGATACTCAGGTGGTATCTCACATTCTTGGAAGAAAGATCATCATTACAGAGAAGTCTTTCGTGAACCTGCTGGGTGCAGAAACTGCTCTTGGGTATCGTTTCCAATTCACTGAATCGAAGCTGAAACCCAAGACGAAGGATGAGACCAACAAGGCCCTGTACACCAATTACAAACCGGGCAAGACTAATTACAAAGTGATGGACCTTCATCCCAAGCTCAGGATCTGGCACAAGATTTTGCTCCACTGCATAAACCAGAGACCAAAGGGCAGTTCCCCAGACTACATCAACTTCAACCAGAAGGCGATGTTGTTCTTCATCCAAGACAAGAAGAAGATCTGCCTTCCCTACTTCCTGTTCTCCTACTTGAAGGAGTGTATCCGGAAGTCTCGTACCACTGCCTCCATCAAGTCAGCAATCAAGTATATTCCCTTTGGGAGACTGTTGTCTGATCTCTTCATTGAGAGTGGCCTCATTCAAGATCTGGTAAATGCTGGATGCACAGAGGATCTGACCACCATTGTCAATGATGTCTTCACTGCAAATTCTCTAAAGAAAATGGGCCTAGTCAAGAAGAAGATTGCTCCTGCCCATGAAGACACATCTTCTGAAATCAGAAGTAGAAGGGTGCCTCTGAATGACTACCCTCTGTGGACACAGGCAGACAATCCTGAAGCCATTAGGTGCTATGTTGAAGACCTAAGGGCTCAAGGCTATGAAATTGATCTCGATGAATTCTTCAGCAGACTGCCGCCAGCTCCAGAGTTTACTTCTCCTATCAAGAAGAAAGTTCAGAGGAAGATGATCCTAGAAGAATCTTCTGAGGAATCAGATGTCCCTCTGACCAAAAAGAAGAAGACTGGTCAATCCAAGAGAAAACATGATGAAACTAGCAAGCCCGATGATGGTGATGATGGTGATAATGAGGATGGTCCTCCTTCTCCTAAGAAGAAGAAGAAGCAGGTCAGAATTGTGGTGAAGCCTACTCGGGTGGAACCAGCTGCTGAAGTGATCAGAAGGATTGAAACTCCTGTCAGAGTGACAAGATCATCAGCACATTCAAGTAAGTCTGCAGTTGCTTCTGATGATGATTTGAATTTATTTGATGCACTCCCCATATCAGCCATGCTCAAACAATCTTCAAATCCACTCACTCCTATTCCTGAGTCCCAACCAGCTGCACAAACCACCTCTCCACCACATTCCCCAAGGTCTTCATTTTTTCAACCTTCTCCTACTGAAGCACCTCTCTGGAATTTGCTCCAGAACCAACCCTCTAGGCCAGATGAACCAACCTCTCCCATTACCATCCCGTACAACCCATTAACTTCTAAACCTATCATTCATGAGCAACCAGAGCCTACCCAAACAGAACCTGGACCCAGAACCTCTGATCACTCTGTCCCAAGAGCATCAGAACGTCTGGCTCCCAGAACCACAGATACAGACTCTTCCACAGCCCTTACACCTGTATCCTTCCCAACAAATGTTGTTGATTCTTCTCCTTCCAACAACTCTGAATCCCTTCGAAAATTCATGGAAGTTAGAAAAGAAAAGGTGTCTACCTTAGAAGAATATTATCTCACTTGTCCAAGCCCTAGGAGATATCATGGCCCTAGACCTGAACGTCTAGTTGACCCAGATGAACCTATCTTGGCCAATCCTTTACATGAGGCAGACCCTTTGGCTCAACAAGCTCACCCTGCCCCTGACCAACAAGAGCCTATTCAACTAGAACCTGAACCAGAACAATCTGTGTCTAACCAATCCTCAGTTAGATCACCCCATCCTCTGGTTGAAACTTCAGAACCTCACCTTGGAACCTCTGAACCAAATGCTCAAATGTTTAACATTGGCTCTCCACAAGGTGCCTCTGAAGCTCACAGCAGCAATCACCCAGCCTCTCCTGAAACCAACCTCTCTATAATTCCTTACACTCACCTCCGACCCACATCTCTCTCTGAGTGCATCAATATTTTCTATCATGAAGCCTCTTTGATGCTACGCAATGTGCAAGGTCAGACTGACCTAAGCGAGAATGCTGAACATGTGGCTGAAGAGTGGAACAATCTGGGCACTTGGCTAGTGGCTCAAGTTCCAGTTATGATGCAGCTCCTGCATGCAGAAGGAAGTCAGAGGATCGAGGCTGCAAAGCAAAGGTTGGCTAGAAGGGTGGCTCTTCATGAACAAGAACAGAGACATAAGCTACTTGAAGCTATTGAAGAGGCTAAAAGAAAGAAAGAACAAGCAGAAGAAGCTGCACGTCAAGCAGCAGCTCAATCTGAACAAGCCAGATTAGAGACAGAACGACTTGAAGCTGAGGCTGAAGCTCTTAGATACCAAGCACTTGCACCCGTAGTTTTTACTCCTGCTGCTTCTGCTTCCACTCCAGCTTCTCACGCTGCTCAGAATGTTCCTTCTAGTTCTGCACAGCCAAACTCGTCCAGACTCGACATTGTGGAACAACGTCTTGACACTCATGAGTCTCTGCTGATTGAAATGAAGCAAATGATGATGGAACTTCTGCGTCGATCTGATAAACCCTAGCTTTAGAATCTCTTCGCTTTGATTTCTTTTCCTTTATCTATGTTTTATTTCGTTAAACTCTAGCTCTTTCTTATTAATCTTTACTTTGTTCATTTGTGATTATCTATGCATATATATATATATATATATATATATCTCTGACATTATGTTTGCAAATTTTTTTTATTATTATTCATCATAAACGCTTTTACATCATACATTCTCTTTCTTTTTCCTAAAATCCTAGAATGGAGGATCCCTCCTCATTCTTCTGCACTCCTGGCGCTGCTCTGACCTCTCCTTCTCCAGGCGCTCCAGTGCATACTGGATGTTGTTGAGCCTGTCTTTTAGCTCATCCCTCTCCAGAATCTCTTATGCAGTCTTGAGCTTCTTTTCAAAAAATCTCTTTTTCTTCCAGCAGCTTGAGTTCAAGCTGGCTGAGTTCTTGCACCTCCTCCACGAAGGCAAGAAATTCCCTCAAGTCTCTC